>NC_092427.1:37116692-37399192 GCF_036169615.1 Heliangelus exortis | reverse complement strand
AAATCTTAAAGCACTCTCCTACATGTGTGGTATTTTCGATGAACTGGTTCACGTGAAGCTGGATGGAGAAAAGTAGAGCTAGTATCTTGGATTTTATTTGCTGAATAGGTCAAGTTTGAAGCTGCAGGGACTGAGGTTTATGCTTGATTTGATGCACATGAGTAAGCCAGTTGAATTCAAAGTTCAGCATCTGTGCAGTGCTTCAAGTCTGGGGACTTGCTTTGTAAAGATGATGTTTTTCACATTGCTAGGAATTAGGAAATACTTTGCTTTCGTTGCCTTATTCTGGTCTGAAAGAGAAACAGCTGCAAGAGAAAGCTTAGGATGTGACCTGTTTCAAGAGCCTCAAACAATTTGTGTTTGGAAGAGAAGTGAGAACTGGAAACCACCTTATCTTCTAGCGTAAATATTTTGAAATATCATTAATACATTAGAGTAATGGGATACTTATTAAATGCTTTGGTACTTAGTGTCACATTATGATGAAAATCACTTGATAACAAATTAAAGCACTTTTATTGTAATTGCTGTGGTTCTAGAGGATACACATGGTTATGCAGCATTAATTTTAAAGACTTACATGAATTTTTAAGCTTAGCAGATACAAACCTTTGGAGAATAGCCAGTATTCTTGACTGTGCTACATAAACTCTAAGGAGTATTTAACTAAATCTTTTGGACCTTGGTTGGAAGTAATTAACATATCTTCTAAACTTTTGATAATTCTTTTTTTTTTTTCCAGTTACAGATGCAGATTTGTTTAAAATAAACTCAAATGCTATGTAGGAACATATGAAAATTATATACATGCTCCAGAAGGCTGTAACATCTGATAGTTAATAATCTACATGAATAACCAAGCAGTTGTGGATTGGACTGAGTGACTAGCTAGGAGCCAGTAAAAGTCTTAATTTCTAAATCACATTCCAGGAAAATGCTCCTTCATATTGTTGCATCTGTCCATTAAGGACAGCAATTGGTCCCAGGGAGGAAGGGCAGCTTTAGTTAGCTGGTGGAGCTCTAAGGAACATTTTGGGGAAGGGGTTGTTTGGAGATACTTCAGATAAATGGGTTTATGACCACTGGGTTCACAGGTTGTCCCTTAGGACTTCAGTGACCTATTTCCCAAGTGAGCCTTAAGTCAGTCTGGCACACAATGACCTTTATTTATTGGCTTGATTAGTCTCTAGTGTCTGTGAGACCTAAAATTGTTGAATTTGTGTGCTGCTGGTGAGGCAGAAATGGCAAAGAGAGAGGCTGCATTATTTTGAGCTGAGATAGGCCATAGCCCTGTGCAGAGGCATCATCTTGCAGCATCTGTGACTTGAGGCATCATCCTCATGTATGGATCAGTTGTGTGGCTGTCTCCAGGCAGCTGCCTCCCCTCTCTGTGGCTACTGAAAGCCTTTAAACCCAGTGTATGAAGTCCTTTTTATCTCTTTGGCACAGGGTGAGTGACTGGCTGTGGGGAGATGGCTGGAGCCACTGCAGTGCCTCATCAGGGTGGTGCTGGCCTCAGGTGGAGTGGCCTGAAGGAAATGGCCTGAAGAGAAATCCATGGAGAAGGGACTCTGTGCCAGGGTGTCTGGAGCAGGGAAGCTGTGTGGAACATGGTCAAGGGCTCCTGGAGGAGCTGGGAGCAGGATGATGTGCAGGGTATTGGGGCTACATCCTGAGTGAAGGTGCAGCAAGCTAAAGGATGCATTGGAAATCTGAAGTTCAGGGAGAAAACTCAGAAAAGAGGCAGAAGAGAGGGAGGAAAATTCGTTGGGAACTGTAGTCTAGGTTTAGCTTTGGTATTAAACCAAAGTTTCCTGTTTCCTCAGAGATGTACCCTGAGGCAAGGGCCTAAAATAGACCTGGGCATGTTCCAGGCTCTCTGTCGTGTGGCGAGTGCGTATCTCACTATTCCACTTCAGGAGCCTTACTGGTAAAACAAAGCCAAAAGTCTTATGATGTCCCTGTATTCCCTGACAGTCAGAGTTTGTTATTTCAGGAATAAGCTCTTAGGGTTATAATCAAGCAGCAAGATGAGTCTGGCTTGTTAGGTGTGAGTAATAGATTGTACTAAGTAATTTTTGTGGTCTGTTTTAAGGAAAGCATGTGGCCTCCAGTGGGGGAACTGCTTCCTCTTGGACTACCTGAACCATCTCCTGTATCCTCTCATCCTGACTTCTTTTCTAAAGCAAAACCCCAGGTAGTGACAGAGAAATTGCTGTCTTGATTAAGAATAACTTGTCTAGAAGTTTATTGGAAATTATGTTGAGGTAAAGAAGTGTTGTCAGGTCTGTGACTTCTGGAGTTCTTTTAGCTCCTTGGGCAAATAAAGCTGAAAGAGCATGACGTGTGTCTGCTGATGCTTTGCTCCTCTTCCTGTAGCTCTAGTGCTGGTTGGGATGAGCAAAAGAGCAGAATCCTTGTCCATTTCAGTTCGGGTATGTAGCTTAGCTGTGCAGTCATGTACTTAAACTATGTTCAGTTTTGTTTTCTTTAAAGAGGCTTTAATAATGCAAGGCACCTTAAGAAAATATATAATTGTGTGCAGTTTGCTGCTGAAGAGTACACAGCACTTCCCATTTGGACTGCAGCTACCTCCTGAAAGCAGGAGCAGAGAGCATCTTGTCTGGGAATCTGGAAGTGCTTCCCCCCTCTGCAGGGTGACAGAATGGATAAAGCTGGGCTTAGGGATGTGCAGATGCAAAGCGAGGTGGTTGTGAAGCCTGTTTTGAAGTAAATTTGCTGCAGTGCTTTTGCACTTACTTGGATTGTTCTGGAAATTTGTTTTATATGATAATTTCACAGAATCCCAGAGGATGGTTTGGCTTGGAAAAGACCTTTAGGCTGTGAGGACCCAGGCTGTGCTGGGTGATGACACACACAGCTTGCAAACCTGCCTTGCTCAGAGGTGCCAGCTGCAAATCAGACATCATCCCCCCCCTGGCCTCAGACACCCATCTTCCTCCAAAGGGAGACAACTGCTGGCTGCAGCTCATTGCTGTGCCTTTCTGAGGAGCAGGAAAAACTGCAGTGACTCTGGTCATTGGGATCTTCTTTTGGTGTGGGTTCGTTTTATTTTTTAATGTTGCTTTCTCTTTAAGCCTGAATTTTCTTAGCTAATTTACCACATCAAGGTGCAAAACTTGTGCTTTGCAATTTTTTCGTTTTGAAGACCACAAAAAACATTCTGGTTAACAAATATTAAATTTCCAGTAAAAACTTGGTACCCTCCTGAAGTGGCAACCCTTATGGTGAAAACCACAAACCCATTTGGCCTGGCCAGATTCTTTCATCTCCTCAGTTCAGCTGAGTAAATGATTCCTATGGTTCACTCCCACTGTTTTATTTACTAACACAATAGTAGTAGGATCCAAGATATAGAGGGGTTAAAAGCTGGTTTCTCTTTGTTCTTTTTTTTTTCTTTATTTTTTTCCCCTTCTTTTGAGGACATGACCCTTTCACATAAATTTTTTTGTTTTTTGTTTTTCTTTGCTTTCCGAAATTCTAATCCCATTGTGGAATGTATGGAGGCAACAAATAAACAATATTTAAAAATTACATAATTACATTTTCAGTAAATGTGAATTTCTCTTATTAGTGTTGTAATGAAAAGACTATCCACCCACTCCCAGGAGAAAACACAAACAGTAGATCAAATACTGACAAAATACAATAGTAAACAGTGTGAGCAATTAATGCTTTTGGTATCTGCTGAGACAGCAAAACCTTCCTTTGGCTTCATGGAGAGGCTTCATGGAGAGTGTCTGTATACAAGTCTATGTCTGGGGCCTTTTGGATTTTGGTGCTCCAAATTCTTGCTGGAGTGCAAGTTTGCTGCATCAAAAGTGACCAAACAGACTCGTTTGCCACAGGAGGGAGAAGATGAACTGCTTTTGAGGAGAAGGTAAGAAGAGGCCAGCTTTAAGGCTGTGGCATGGGTGACAAATGCATTTATTTGGTCTTATTTGTGGTGATGGCTGGTGAGCAGTAGGACAAGGAGCAGAGCAGCCACCCTGGCTTCCTGTACCTTGAGGGCAATCTGACTTCCCCTTTCATAGTGATGCTCTCCTTTCTTTGGTCTTCTGTAGTTTTGCTATCCCTTAGTTGTGCCTGAGACAAGAAGAAGTGGGCTTTTATTTGGGGGGAGTTGTCTTGTTGTCTGTGGGTTCCCAGCTGAAGCTCTGTCCCAAGGTGTGAGGCTTCACTGGACAATGGAATCTGCCACAGGACAAGCACTGGGGAGAAGGCCAGGGTCACACTCAGGATGTCCATTGGGATCAGGACATGCAGCAAGGAAGCTAAGCCTAGAAAGAAGGACAGTTTTCATGAATATGTGAACAAGTAAGAAAATTAGTCTCATGTATCCTACTGAGTTGGTGGAGGGAGTACTGGCTAGTTAAAAAAGCATCCCACTGGTGAGTCCTTCTGCAGAACAAAAAGATCCATGTGCAGTAACATCAAAGCAGCAAGAATGCAGTTTTAATATAAGCTATTGCCAGTATGATGGGAAATTAATTTTTTGTTGTTATATTAGGTGCCAAAGAATCCAAGGTCTCAGCCAGAGAACAGCCTGTTTGGTTTACATCTTTTAAAAAATTTGAAAAGAAAGTGTCTCAGTGTTGGCATTAGAACAGCGCAGGAAAGGAGGAGTAAGTGATTTAAGATGCTCTGTAGGGCAGCCCGCAGCTTTTCTCTCTTCTGTGGACATACATGTTTACTCTTAAATTTCTGATTAATTATAATCATATTTGAGTTGCATTCCCTATCTTTCAGAAACAATAGGAAGCCGTGAAGGGGAACACAGGCATTTCCCTGCTCTTGGTAGCAGAGCACTTAAACCTGTGCTGTGGGATTGCACCCGATAGCATTGGGATGGCAGAGATTCAAGGCCCAAGAGCCAAGCCCAGCAATCAGTCCCTGAGGAGAGGAGGTGCTTGGCTAACATGGAACAAAAGCTTGCATTAAATGAAGTTGTAAAACCCTTTGGCCCTTTGAATGTGGTGATATGCAGTAGTGAAGAAGACAGGGAAACTAAGTAAAGCAGGGGCTCCTTAATCAGCCTCTCCTTTCTGTTCTCCCTCTGCTCTTTCTAATTTCAGTTCTGCCTTGAAAGGAGAAAGGGTGTTTTCCTAACCCCACTGGAAACAGTGCAGCTCATTAGTAGTCCTGGGATTTGGTAATTCTGGAGGTAGAAGTTTCCTTTGGGATGAGGAGCTGAAGACATCGTGCTAGCAAAGCTGGATGGCTCTGAGAGGAGTGAGGCTCTGCAGAGAAGAGTGCTAGCAGAGGACCTGCATGCATCTTAAATGTGTGCCTGATAATGAATGTGCTGCAGAAGAGACTTGAACATCTGGCCACTTCATTCTAGTATTTCTTAATTTATAAGGATATGAAAATTTGAAAATTATATTGGAGATAGAGTTACCCATCTGATAAGACTGTCATTCTCCATGAGTGAGCATTGTTCTTGTGAATGGGGGATGGAACTAATAGTGTATCAGCTGTGCCTGCAGCTCATTAGCAATGTACATTTCTGAGCTGGAAATCTAGTCATAAGTTATAAGACTTAGAACTTGGTGAGCAAGTGTCCCAGACTGTCTGCTGCTGCCTCTCTCAGAAAGCCGTAGAAGTGCTACATCTCCAGGAAAGGCTGTTCTCCAAAAATATTCTGTATGTGCAGTTTGAAGAGCAGCTGATGACTTATTTTAGGAGTAAAAACCTTTGGCAGACAAAGTGTTTCATGTGTTGCATGCCTGGTGTGAGAATGTGCTTTCTGGGGTGCTGTGTCTCTGGGAGGGCAGCGTTTGAAGAGGGGCCGGCTTCCTCCAGGATGGTCAGTACCAACTTGCAGCTCAGCTTGAAAAACCCCTCATAGCCTTGACAGAACCTGAGGACAAATTAGGCTGATGCAAGAAGAAATGCCTGGGTTGAAAGACTGTTTTTACTGTGGGAAGAGGTTAATGAACCTGATTAATAAACAGTAACAGCACTAACTCCTAGTGGTGCTGGCAGAGGAAGCAATATCCACCCAGTACCTACTTTGTCTTTAAAAGCAGACAGAAACTGTTGGTGCTACTGCCTTTTTGTCTGAAGCCTTGCCTCCCTGGCAGTCTGCCAGGCTGTGCCTTCTCTAAGGTGAAGTTCTTGTGGGGTGCCAGCACCTTCAAGGTGTCTGAAAGCAGTGTGTATGTGTCTGGGGGTGCTGGCAGGTGTCCTGGGGAGATGCCACCTTTCCAGACAGCTGAGGGGGCTTGAGGTGCTCACCATGAGTTGCCCTGTTGCAAACTAGGGGTCCCAAGGCAAGGCTGAGCTGACTCCGATCAGCCTGGCCCCTGGATACTGGTTGGATGCTTCTCCAGCTCCTGATTAGTGGAGGGGGCAGCAATGGCCTGAGACAAGGTCTCCTCTTCTTCCTTCTGCTGTCCTCTTCCAGAAGATGTGATCCCAAGGTATCTTGTAACCTGGAGAAGCTGTGAGGCCTGAGCAGGACAGCTGCTTGCTCTTGAAGGAAGCCCTTTGAGGCAAATGTGGCTTTCATTCCAAAACTTTGACCGGCCACTGGCCAGCTCCCTGTTGGTGTCGTGGCCACCTCTCTAGCATGGCCAGAAGTCCCTTGTTGACACCTGGCAGCAGGGCTGAAGTGGGGACACGGGTAAGGCAAGGTGAACCCACAAGTGCTCTGAAGGGAGGAGGACTGAAATGCAGAAAGGATGAAAAAAGTGACCCGTGTGATTCTGTGAGGGCCTGCAGAGACAGCAAGCCTCACCTGCCTCCTTAAGGTGCTGCTTTCACATCATTTTTTTCTTTCTGGGAAGCATGGAGAGAGCTAAGGTTTACTGTGGCAGTGAGAAGTCAGGGTAAGTGCCATGCCCAGGGACACAGAGCTTTTGGTCCATATTTCTGCAATTACTACCCCCACACTGTGATAGAAACAGAGTGCTTGATTTTATTCCTTTATTTTTTTCTAGAGACTAAAGCATTGTTCATTAAGGGTTACCAAGACCCTGAGTGTTCTTGGAGAAGAGATGTTTGGAAAGTGTGACATTTATATGATAATTCTTTTTTGTTTTTTCTTTAAGTTGCCACTTAGTGCCATGCTTGCTCCAGTCCTGTGTGGCCAGGCAGGAATGCCAGCCAGGGGAGGAACCCTTTGGATCAGTAAATTGGGTCTGAAGAACAGCTCCTGTGCTCAGGACAAAAAAGTGTGTTCCTCCTCCATCTTTGCCCTGTAACAAGATTACAGCAAACTAGAAAAGAGAGTTCTCTTAATCAGAGGAGTCAATTGGGGAATCATTAGCGCCGATTTTAAACACTATTTGTAATTTGCTTTAGGGTCTGTAGCCTGATTCTTTCCTTTGAGTTAATTAAAATATGTTTGAATGTGACAGATTTCCAAATGTCCCCACGATCCAGGAGGAAGGGTAGGATTTTTGTCATCCTCCACCAAGTACAGAGGCTCTGAGCGCAGAAGAATTCCACTACAGTGCTGCAAGGTTGTTTACCTTAGCTCCTTCACAAAAGATAATCCAACAAATTACATTAATTATAAACCAATATGTTCTGTTCAATTCCCACATGAGCCAAACCTGGGTATGAGCATCTGCTCTTATTTTCTGAGCTGGGTTTTGAGGACAAGACTCACAACAATGCTCAATCCATAATTAACAGAAAAATTAAAGATGCAACATCCCTTGCATCCTGCTTTTTGAAGCAGCATGTTTAAAAATATACATGCACTGTCCTGGCATTTTTTATTCAACATAAAAAAAACAATACTCTATTGTTACCCCTGGTGTGTTTTTGTTTGTTTAAAATATTTACATTTATGTTAGGCTTAAAATAAACATGTAAATACTTTCCATAAGAAAAAAAAAGATTCGTAATTCCCTCTTGTGTTACATTTTTTCTTTTCAATTGTTTCTCTCCCTCCCCCCAAAGATGACCTCTTTTCATAAAATGTGGTTTATTCTG
This sequence comes from Heliangelus exortis, assembly GCF_036169615.1. Lineage (NCBI taxonomy): Eukaryota > Metazoa > Chordata > Aves > Apodiformes > Trochilidae > Heliangelus > Heliangelus exortis. The sequence goes on along the minus strand of NC_092427.1, from coordinate 37,391,224 downwards.
CATTAAGCATATTGTTTTCTTTATGAAAAAAGGACTGGTTGGGCTTCTTCTTATTTTTTAAAGTGGCATATTTTTTCAGTTTCATTTCATAACAGGAAACAAAAGAGAACGTGATTGTTTGACCTGCTTACCAAAGAAATATTTGGCTAATAAAAATCCCATTAGCAGGATGCCAAGTTCTGCTAGCTGTTTATGGTAAGCATGCCTATACAATTAGATTCCATTTGCATGTCGAAGGAGCGGAGGCAAGAGCTCTTTGTGGTTTAGGCACTAGACTGGCACTTGAGATAAGAGATCAGTTCCCAGCTGTGCAGCAGACTGACTTTGAACAGACAGCAAATTTCCGTGGCTTACTTTTGCAGAAGGGATTAATAACACTTCTCTTTTCCCATCTTCCATCTTGTTTCTGGAGAAACCGAGCTCTTGAAGGCTGCCTGCCCTGGCACGCAGCGCTGGACCCGTGGTGGGCCCCCTCACCGAGGGCAGAGCTGCATTGCCTTTGCCTCGCCCTCCTGCAGGGACAGGACTCAAGTCAGGACTCACTCCAGGGGATTTATTAATTAGTGTTAAACAGAGCCCACGCAGCATCAGTGGAAGAACAGATGAAGGGGTTGCTGCTCTCCGCTCCCATTTCAGGGAGGAAGAACCTCATTTCTTGGTAATGAAGCTCTTCCCTTTGGCTCTCCTACTCCTCGGGTTTGCCCACGGCCACGTCTGATGGTTCTTAGAGCCCCACAGCCCCCAGGTTCTGGAGCAGGCTGTTGTTCTGCCATGGCCCTGTTCCTGCCCCTCCTGCCCAGAGGCGGAGGGTTAGGGTTAGGGTTAGGGTTGGGGTTAGGGTGGAGGTGAGGGTTGAGTCTCTGCCTGGCCAGAGTTGTGCTGCTCCTACCACTGCGCTGTGTGCAGCCTCTGCCGGCTCCCTGGGATCCTGCATCTCATGCAAGCCTTGTTTTAATGAGTAAGTAATTGACAAGAAGACAATAGAAATTAATTAACTACAGGGGGAAAAAATAACACGGAAAAGCTTAATATGTTGGAAAGCATTTCTTCTGGAAAGAGGGACAGAGGGACCCTTTCTTTGAAAGCCAAGGCATATGTAGCTTGTGGAAGTTCAGCCATGTCACCTCTGTTCCCCAAACTTTTTTGTTCTCCTGGGACTTGCAGCATGGATTCAGCTGTGAACACGCTGTAGTGAGCAGGATGTGGTGAACCAGAAGCTCTGGGGGCTCCCTGCTTGGCAGCACAGCCTCAGCTGGAGGGGCAGTTGAAGGAGGGACTGTGGGAGCTTTTCTGGAGTGACTGGCTGGGACCAGAGGATTTGTCTTGTTTAGCCTTTCTTGTAGGAAGGCTCCTGAGCCTGGGTGTAACAGTCAGTAGTGCCACCTCCTGCTGAACAGTCAGATGATCCAAGCTTGTCATTCTGGTGTTCCTGGTGTTTTGGTTTTTTTTTTCCTTGAAAACAGGAAAACTCTGATCTGTCATGGTTAAGGGGGTAAACTTGGTGTCCTCCAAGTCCTTAAATGTTGTGGTGTTTAGGCTCAGAGCTGACTGGTGAGCTCTTGTACTGGGCCTAGAGGTACCATGAGTAACTGGTCCATGGGAATGAAGATTGCTGCTGCCCACAGGAGGGGGACCAGGCCTGATGGGAGATGCACCCTGAGCTGGGTGCATGCCCCCCTTCCTTCTCAGGGCTGAGGAAAGGGCACTGGTGTGGGGCTGAGCATCTGGGGCAGAGGCTTCTGTGTGACCATGTTCCTCCTGCTGATGGGTGAGTGGTGGCCCTGGGGTTGGCCCTTCAGGCCTGATGTGCTTCAGGCAACATCTGCACCTTCCTGGGCTGTAAACAGGTAACTGCAGTGTCCCCTGTAAGAAACGCTTTCGGATAAAGCCACATCTCTGCCTTCCTCCAAACTTAAAAACCAAGCAACAAGGAGCTCTCAGTCACTCTCACATCTTTGATGGTTTCTTCTCCCACTTCAGCTGTGTTCCTTGAATCCTGGGACACACGGATGCCAAACCCTCTTCCTTTGCTGGGAGCATCGAGTTTTCAGCTGCGCGGCTTGCGGCGCGCGCTTGAGGAAAAGCCTTCTGCCTTCAGTGCTGCTCCTGAGAGAGAGCTGTGCAGAGCTAAGGCATGTGCTGTGCAGCAGCCCTTGCTTGGGAGGACTCCGAAAATGACTTCAAAATGGCACAGTGTGAACGCTGCATGCCCAACGTGTGATATTAAAACACTCAGAACTGGATCAAATCAAACCCAGTTTTCACCACAAACGCGCAGAGGCTGTTCTTCTTCTTTGAAGGCTCTCTCCTTGCCAAATTCCATCTTGCCACGCTGTGCTGCTTAAAAAAAAACCCCAAGCCTTGTGTATGTATATATTTATATAGCTGAATGTTTTTTTGATCGCATTTTATACAAAAATATTTTCTCTTGGCAGGGAGCCAGCTAGTAGGTGTTGAATTCAGAATGTATCGTAAAGTTACCAGTGACTGCAAATGGCATTTACACCCTGTAAATCTGGGAGGGAAGTGGTAAGGTCAAAAAAATCAACGGCTTCAAAGCTGGGGAACGAGGGAATTAATAATTCAATTGGGGTCTGTGTGTGTCTGTGTATTTATAATTGTAGTTACCTGACTGAGGTCTGTTCTCCTTGTTTTTAACTTATTCCATGGGACCTGTTTCTTCCTGTGTGTAGGTGATCATTACCCCACCACGTGTTAATTTTCACCACCAAAGCCCTGTAGAGTTGGCTGTGTCTCTGTGGGTCAGGGCCATGAGACTGGGAAGTCAGGAGTACCCTGGCAGGGAGATTTGAGCTGTGAAATCAGAGGCTACCCCTGATGGGACAGGTGATGTGAGGTCCTAGGTGTATGTGGGTTTTCTTTTTTGGGCAGTAAACTCCAATGAAAATGGTCCCATAATTTCCCAAAAGGGTCTTGTTCAGACACTGAGTTGCTTTTATAGTTTTTTTCCTTCCTGATCGTAATAACAGTTTTTGTGGATCAGGGCAATGTCTTTCTGTGCTATTTCTAATATTTCTGGAGAGCAATTGCTCAGTGTCTTTTTCATAACCTCTTTTGGAAGAGCCTTATCATGTAATCTGTTGTTTCTAAACAAAAGTTTACAATGAAAGCTGTCACTTGGAGCAAAAACTCAAAAAGCAAAGGCACGTCTGTGTGTTATTTCGTTGGTTCTGCATTGCAGAACCGTTTGGAACCCACCACAACTCAAGAGAAAAACCTTATAAAGCATTTTTATATTATTGGATTTTGGAGTTTTCAGTTTTGAGGATATTAGGTTTCTACATATTATAGTTGGCTTAAGCTTTCTTGTTTGCTTGAGGTTTTCTCCTTAAGATAATTTAAAAAAGAAAAAAAAAAGAAGAAAAAAGGAATTCCTCTTTTTTTAATGCTTTCTATTTTAAAGCAATGTGTTCATTACACTTGGATCCTGATTTTGGAGTCACTTCACTTGCTGGAGGATTAAATGGCATTTCTACATGTGTAAGGAGTTTAACAAAATAGAGTGGCATTTATTGAATGATCTTGGTTTTATTTATTCACAAAGTGCACCAGGATATTACTCGCTAAGGCTCAATTCTGATTTTTATCTGAGGTCCTGGCCTGAGCAAGAGACAAAACCAAGGGCAAATTAAACAAGAACATCAGTAACAACTCTCTGTAATAAACTTGTAAGCTGAATTAAAACTGTGAGTGAAGTGGAAGAAAACTAGAAGAGAATGGGGAGAACCAAGCCTTGTGACAGATGAGTAAGAGGGAGGCTGGTGATGGTGTGACTGAGGCACTAGCCCCATCTGCCACGTCTCTCCAAGCAGCAGAGATGTCACCTGTCACCCGCTCTCCAGGAAGGCTCTAGGCCAGACTCTGACCTGATTTTCACCCTCTGCAGTGCTGACTGCAGTCTGCTTGCACGGCTCCAAGTTAGAGAAGAATCTGACTGGGTGGGTTTCTACACATAAGTAAATAAAGGAGTAATGCTCCTCATTTCTGTAAGCTCCAAAATGAGGTTTGTGATGGGAGCCTCCTTGCAGTGCTTGCTGGAGGTGCCAGGCTGACAGCCCTGGGCAGTGCGTCCCAGCAGCTCCACCAGGCTCTCCCAATGAACGCTCCTCCCCTCCAGCCACTTAGTTTGGTCCTCGGGGCCTCTGCTGAGGCCAGATCTAGGAATCTAAACGAAATGGATGTGCAGCACTGCAGCTCAACAGTGCAAAACTGGCTGTTCAGAAAGCTTCTCCTGAGAGTTCTCAAAAGGCCACAGGTACCTCTGGGTGAGGGCTGCACTGCCTGGTGGTCTGCAGCTCCTGGAGTCACTGGGGGGCTATTAACCCCAATACATGTCAGAGCAGTGAGGAGCTGGTTCTGGGTTGTGTCTGGCTTAGAAGGGTTTCAGCTCTGCTGCAGCCCATACTCTCTTCACACCTGCTCCAGAGGGCTCAGAAGGTGGAAAAGGCTTTGACTCAGGTGAAGGCTTCTGTAAGGTGTGGTTCTGGCATCTAAATTAACTGTTCCAGACACCAGCCTGGGGAAGAGCTGCCTTTTCCCTCCTGGAGGAGTTGGACTGCTGGGTTTGATGAGCACCCAGGGTGCTGCTGGTGCCCCAGGTGCTGGCTCCTGGGGTGCTTCAGGGCAGTGCCATGACTCCCACCTGCTCACCTGGGGCCTCTGCTCCTCCACGGGGCCACTTTGCCACTGGTGACACACATTGCTGGGAACCAGGGACTGCTTCTTCACTCAGACTTGAGCTTTTTATCACCATAAAATGCACCGTGTCCCTTTTATTGCTTTCAGAAAACCGAGCCTGTTTCCAACCAGCTGGCTGCTCTGAGGGCGTGCAAGTGTGTGTCTGACAGCACAGGCTTTTACTTTTTAATGAACTATTTCCCCTGGCTTCGTATTACTTCCACCCTCTATTTTTGTTGTTCTAATGACACTGGTCAGCAAAGCTCAGAGGAAAACAATCATCAAGATGCATGGTGCTGAAGCAGTGTTTCTGCTGGGGTGGGGATTGTGTTAATGCCCCTGGAGGTTTCTGCCTGTTGTCACTGCTGCCTCCACACCATCCTGCAGAACTACCTAAATTGAACCAAGAGGCAAGATTTGGAACGGTGTAACTGAGTTACCTGAGAAAGATTTCTTGGGATATCAATTTTAACTCATGCTAGAACAGTCAAAGTGACCCCTAATATGTTCTGCTGGGATGCCTGGCATCTGTTATCTTACTCTGATGTACAGGAATTTCCTCCTCAATTTTTTTCACTAGCAAGCCTAGCCTGGAATCTGTGAAACTTTCTAACGTTTTGAGAATACAGAACAATGCTCAAATACCAAGGTTTTGGAAATTAAGGTTCTTTCAATCAGTCACATATAGTTAGACCAAAGTTTAGATAAAGGCTCGACCCATGCTGACCATCTGGAACTTTTTTTAAACTGCTGTTTCATGACTTTTCCCTTTTGCTTTCCTCCTGCTGCTGCAGATGCCCCTTTTCCACTGTTTGTACTGTAGGTGTTCTGGTGCCTACAAACCTGGTCTGTGAACTGCAGCTCTGTCATGGAGAGTCAGATGGCATCAAAAAGAGTTGGGTGTTTAAAACCCTACAGAAATACTCATGGTTGGCTTCTGGCAAGCTCCACTTTTGTGTATTTGGGTGGTTCAGCGTTTATGTTTCTGTATGCATAGCCCTAAAAGTGATACATCTAATTTTTCTTAATTTTTCCCTTCAGAGGTTCTACCTCAGCTAGTTAGGATCTTGTAGGGATGTAAGCAAAACCCAGTCTTCCAGTTCTTTAGGATAATTTTACCTACAGCTTATTCACAAGTGGGGTTTTTTGCTCTGTTACACAGCAGATATGTCCAAATATATCTGAACATACCAAAAGACCATGCACCTGGCCTGAATGCCCATTGGAATGAATGCATTAGCATGAAATGAAAGAAAACTGATGTTCAAAATTATTCTTTAACAGAAGGAACTAGTGCTTTCCTTTTATCCTTCCTTTTTTAAGAAATAACAGCAAGAACCTCTGATATTGGAGACTGAACGTGGGAAGTCCTACTCATGTTTTTCTTCCTTAATTTTTTAAAGTTGATCGTATTTTACCTGAAACCAAATTTGTCAGCTTCAGATGCCTTGTTAACATCAAATCAAGACAACAACAACTTGTAAATTGTAAAATTTATGAAAATAAAAATGGATTAATATTTGATGAAACATCCACAAAAAGAGACTTAATTGTCCATATATTATTTATGAACGCTGGGGAACAATTTCTCTTGTTTTTACCTTTTGGAGCAGCCCCTGAGAGCTGGGGTGCAGAGAGAGCAGGGAGGGCTCACATCCTTCCTCCTAGGGACTCCTTTTCTCCTCGGCTGACCCTGGGCAGGGAAGAAACCCCCTGGGTCTGTCAGGCCACTCGGGGGGGGCTCCAGCCAGGGGCCCCAACTTCATCCTCAGTGGGTGACATGGGAGGTGACAGAATTGGTCTGCCTTCAGGTGCATCCATTTGCAGCTCCTTGCCAAGGACAGAGAGGAGCCTGATGGCAAAGTGTGTGTTGCAGGTGATGTAAATAGCAGCAGCTGCTGGAGAGCTTTTGGTTAATTAGTGGCTGGGTTTCTGTCTCCAGGTGTGTATGTGGAGGCACTCTGTGCTATATGGAACACATATGAATGGGTGGCACTCTGAGTGTGTTCCTGCTGTTCTTATGGACACACAAAACCCCTTTTCCCCCTCCAGCTGCCCTGGTAATGATTGTTTTTTGCTTTGTTTCTTCTCCCTCCCATAGTCTATTTATTGATGCAAAAGTGATTTGGGTAGAAATGGTAGATGGAACCTTTGCTTTTCTTTGGGGAAGCAGGGATTAGAACTTGGCAATGATTATGAATACAATAGAAAATGTTTCCATGCTCCACCAGCAGACAAGTACTTTAGGAGCTTCTCATTAGTGAGTGTTGTTGCAGGCAATAATGTGAGGTGCAAAAGTCACTTTGCCAGAGATCAACTTTTGATAAATATATTTTAATTTCTTTATTGAGTTTTGAAGTAGAAGAACCATTGCTGAATAGGTGCAACTGAAAACATGTTAAATAGCCTTCAACTCTTCACATTTGTATTGAACGTAATCTCCAAGAGTGACATTTCATGTTACCATGGAAACAAATTTGACATTTCAAAAATACATTTATTGCTGGGTCACCAAGATAGGAATTCTGAAAAAAAAAAAAGGTCAGAATATTTGCCTGTCTCAGAGATATTACACAGTTTGCTGTATTTCTTTGGAGGAAAGAAATATGTGGTATCATAAAATAGCATGCTCCAGCTTGATCCAGTTTGAAAATATTTTGACAAGATGGTGGCAATGTTACAGGTCAATAAAGTGTGTCTCAGACTCTGAGATTTTCCAAAGTGATTAAAACTGTTTCTTGGTTCAAGACCTCTTCTGGATCCATTCATGTTCCTGAGGACTTTTAGTCAAGGCTTTTGTAATTGCAGTAGCTTCTCTCTACTTTATTGTATCTACTTGTAGAAAGTATTTGAAATACCAGTATGAAGATTTTTTTTCACGTTGAGGAAAAAAATACATTACTATCTTTAATTGGAACAGTGCCAAAGTTTTATCCCAGATAATGTATTTAGTATAAAATAGGAAATTGAGGAATTAGTGCTGAGGTTTGGTACTGAAGAATGTGTGCCTCTATTTAAAAATAAGTATGCAATTTAGATAGTAAATTATTGAGATGGGCTAAATGCTGTTCTGTTGGTACAGTACAAAATGAAATTCTGAAAAAGGGAAAATACTGATCATTTAAAGTGAAATCCTGCTTCTTCAAGAGATATACCTTTTACTTGAGTAAAAACTGATGAATGATCAGAGAGTGAGTTATGGCCAGCAGAGAGGTCCTTGCTTTTTGTCCTACCAAATAATCCCTTTGAGCAAGAGAAAAAGCCAGGGTGGGTGGGAGTGTGGGTTTGGACAAGTGCAGCTCATTGAAATGGGACTCAGCAAGGGTACCAGATGTCTCCATCCAGAGGGATGCCCAGACCTGGCCTCTGGGGATGAGCTGGAGCTGGCTGTGTGGCTCAGCTCTGTTCCACAAGCCCTGGCTGCTCCTTCACCCCGTGGTACTCTCCTGGAAGGGTTTTCAGCTTCCAGGCTACCAGGTCAGTGACCCAAGGATCTGTGTTTCAGTGCACAGAGCAGGAACTGCTGGCGTGGGGCTGCTCTGCTCTGCTGTGCCCTCTGCTTTTGACCTCATTAAGTACTAACACTGCCAGGCTTCTACCTGCCTTCAAGTCCAGCAGGGCTTTCACTCCTTCACATACAACTGCCTCATTTTCTTGTAGAAGAGGAAAAAATACCTGCATCAAAATCCTCCCAGGGACGAGGGTGTCTGTGAACAAGAGAAATATTTGAATGGCCTTTCCTTTCTTATTGTTTACATGGTGATTGCAGCCTGGGCCGAGTTCTGCTCCTTTTTGCATCTGGACTTGCATAAAACCAAACTGGACCAGCAGTTGGTCTGTCCCAAGAAAAATGTAGTTGGAGAAAATGTACTACTTTTTTTTAAATCCCCAGTGGGTGCAGGGTGTGTTATAGCTAGGTTGTAGTCAGTATGACATGTGAAGCCTGTACTCTGCATGAGTGTCCACAGTGCAAGGGAATAACTGTTTTCTGCTGATGTGTTTTAAGCAGTGTGTGTGTTCAGCAAGCAAGGTGTTAAGTACCTGCAAACTCCAGTTCAGTTGTGTCTTCTGTGCCCTTGGACATTAAGACTGTGTCCAGCACAGGAGTGAAGTCCAGGACAGTGGGGTTATCTGGTACCCTCTCCAGTGCCTCCCTCTCAGCTCAGCCTGGTGTTGTGGGGACTGGGTTTCAGCATCATCTTAGGCACAGTGTTGATTCTCCTGAGCCACATGGGCTCCTGCAGTTACCACCTGTGTTTGTGATGCTGAGCAAAGCCAAGTCAAACTCTGAATGTGAAGGCAGTAGTTAAAATTTTAAGTAAAGCCCAAACCAGCTCCAAAGCTAACAGGAATACTTGCATGGGATTGGCAGGTTTCAAGCTGAACTCCTTCAGGTTCCCTGCAGCACTCCCGAGCTGGGTTTGGCTCATTCAGCAAGGTGTGCACAGAACTGCAAACCCCAAGTGCTTAACAGAATTGTAATCTACTAGAGCAGAATATGCAGTAAAAATAAAAATGCTGGAGTGCAAACAGAGCTGGAATCCCCTGCTGGGCCCCCAACAGAAAAGTTGATTCTTCACCCTCTGTCTCCTACTACTTCAGAACAAGGAGCTTTGGGGTGCTTCAAGTAGACAGGTGCTCTACTCCTCCTGGGAGCTCTCCAGTTCCAGCTGACCTCTCCCTGTGCTTGCTGCTCTGTTTCAGTGTGAAGAGATGCTTGCTCTGATCTGCTGTCATCTACCCTGAATTCATTCCAGTTTGAGCTAAAGCTGCTCTTTGAGGGGTAGGCTGTCAATGAGCACACTCACTGTTTCCTGCTTAATTCCATGCTGTCTGGTGATAACTAACTGCCTATAAACTTCTTCTATTCCACACTTTCTGAATCTTTGTGCTCATGTTAATGATATATTTCTGATTTTTATGATGATGCTTCCATGAAGCTGTTCCAGGAGCAGGCAGCACAGAGCGATCCAGCAGCAGTCACAGCTGGTGAAAAACAGTGGGTACTCCAGGGTTCCTCCTCCCTCTGCAATGCCCCTGCTCCTGAGCAGAGGAAGATGGTCATGCTTTTGCCTAAGCTCTCACCATCAGAGTTCCTGTGCAGGTGGTTGTCCTCCAGGATGCTGAAAGTCCCCCCCTAGGTTCAAAAATAACCCTCTCCCCACAACCAGAAGCTGTAACTCACTTGTTTATTGGTGACTGCTGTTTGCAGTTTACAGAGCAATCCAGATTAGTCTCTCTTCTTTACTCACCACCCTTTCACTTGTCTCATCAGCCTCCTCCATCACAAATGATGGGGTTTCTCCCAGGTCACTGCAAAGCAGAGCAAAGGCAGGAAGCTGGGACATATCTGCTCAGTGAGATCTTCCTGTCCATGGGCTGTGATCTGGGAACTCCCCACTCTGGAAGCATTAATACATGCCAAGCTGGCTGGTTTGTGCTGTGCCACTATCTTCATCAACATGCAGTCCACTGCCTTTGGAGAAATACATATCTGTTACCTCAGTACTATTACATGTATTGACAACACTAATTTTATTTAGAGAAAAGATGTCAAATTAGTTTGAGGAGCTCTGTTTTCCATAAACCTTTGCTGCTCAGCATTAGTTATACTGAATCCTGTAGCTGCTCTCCCATTATTCTCCCTGGGACAATTCTTTGTTCTGTAAGTCAGTGTTTGTTTGGACTATTCCATTTCTCTTACCAAAGCATTGCCTCAGCATTAGTTTGGTTTCATTCACCTGGTTCTGTCCCAGTATCAAAAAAGTTCTTGAAAATCAGCCCTAGTGATTCAGAGAGCCCTGATCTTTACTTCTAAAATTCATGGGTGAGAATTTTTGAAATTAACTTGATCTAAAAATTTTCCCATAGTATCTGCTTGATATAGAATTTTAGTATGAATTTGTCAGTGAAATCTCTTCTGTGTTAATGTTGACAACCCTGCCTACTGTTTGCAGACAGTGCTGTTCAATTAGTTTGTTTGCAATACACCTGGAACTCTCTATGCTCCTCCTCACTCATTGTAATTTCTCTTGTGTATTTGTGTTTCCTACACTTCCTAGAGTGGTTTTGTTTATATTTATTACTCCCCACTTTTTTTTTTCCTCCTTGCATGTCTATTTTGGTGTGTATGTGTGTTTCATTTAATCTGGTTGCTCTGACTTCCCCTGAGCCTGGTTGAGTTCCCCACCAATGTGGTCTTTTTTTCTTGATTGTGGCTTTTGGGCACCTCGTAATACATTCTTAAGTAGCTCCCAGTTATCATTCATGTTTTTCTATTTAAACTCTTTTTCTGAACTGATTTGGTCTGTAATTGTTTTCAGCTTTGTAGAAGTGCCTTTTTAAACTGCCACGTGTACAAGTTGCTAGTTAGGGCTTTGCTCTCTTTGCACAGCAACATAATCAAGGCACAGTCACTCGTATGCAGGCCACTGCTAATTTTTAGTTCTGTGATCAGTTCTTCTTTATCTGTGCAAATGAGGTCTGGTATGGAATTAATTCCCCCACGCTGGATTAAATCTTTATTGAGTTAGGAAATGGTCAGCTGTAGGCTTTGGGAATTCCTAAGATGTTTCATTACACAAGGCCTCCTGAGTGTCACTCAGGTTGGTGTTCTTCCTAAGTTGCCTTTCCATAAGGTTGTGAATCTCTGAGGGAGCTTAGATTGTATTGCAAAACCCCAACAACTCAACTTCGCTTTGTTCAGAGGTTCATTTTGAGTTTTATAAGGATTGCAAGATTTTGAACAGCTCTTCAAACTCTGAGAATGCAGAAATCCTCCAGTCTGTGTATGATTTGCCATCCACATAGATAACACTGGTACAATTTCACAGTTTACTGTTGGTGAATTTTTCTTTCTCTCCCTACAGAAGACAAAACAAAACACCCCAAACCACAGAGACCCAAAACCTGGTGTGTGCAGCCCAACTCCAGCAGGAACCATTTAGGTGTCAGAAGCTGTCAGGGCCCCATGGCTGCTGTGTGGCTCTGTAGCAAGAGCTGTCACCCTCAGAAATCATCCCCTGGGGCAAAGGTTGTTCCTTGAAACTGTTGGGCAAACAGGGCTGTACAGTGTTCCAGCTTCAGGTGACACACAAATAGAAGCAGCTCTGCTTGGAAACTGAGTTGCAAAAAAAAAAAAAAAAAAAATACCCCAGCATTTCTGTTGGTGCCCCTTAGCTATGCTGGTTACAAACTGGCACAGACACCTGAGGTACTTCCAGCTAGGAGCATCCCTGCACTATTTTTGTGCTGTAATGCAGACTGTTTGCAGTCAGGTGAGCTGCTGGTAAGGTTGAGACCTTTTCTTTCCACTCTGGCTGACAGTATTGCTGGGTGAGGAGTTTCTCCTGTGTTCAGAGGAGGTTAAAAAATAAATAAATAAAATCCCTGTTCCTCTCAGGAACATTTCTGGAATACAGGAGCTTTTTATGAAAACGTTTAGCACAAATCCCACCTCTTTGTAGCTCATGGAAGCTCCCAGCAGCTGTTCTTGAAAGAACCTTCTGTATCCCACCTGTCTCCTGCTCCCAATCCCTGGAGTCCTTGGCAAGTCCTTGGCACGGAGTTCCCCCGTGGCAGGGATGCTTGGCTGGGGGGTGAGGAGCTGCTGGAGTGGGATCCTCTGAACTGCCTGCTGCACAGGGGTGAGTGCCCTTAGCTTAACCACACAGCCCTGCACCTTTGCCTTGACCTCTTGAGGCCTCCCAGGGGTTCGACCATGTTAGGGTTGTTTTGTGGCATCAAAGAAGAGAAAGAGACTTGGACGTTTGAGGGAAAAAAAATAATTCAAACATCCCACAAAAACCCCTAAAGCAACACCACCCAACAATCCTACATGGGGAAATAGGTGCAGAAGAAATTTGTGGAGGTGGAAATGGAGGGGTTACCTGTGGAGGAAGAGCTGTTAGTCCTCTGTTAGTCCTCTCAGCAGAAAAGAAAGAGGTAGCAGCAGTGGTGTGACCAAGAGGATGCAAGGAACAGCAGAGGTGGGATCTCTGGATCAATGGACAAAGTGTAGCAGTGCTGGGGACACAGCAGATACTGGTTAGGGAGGAGGGCTGGGAACATCTGGAACATCACACCTTTCTGCATTTTTTTTTCTTGTAAACTTCAAGAATTTCCTGTGAAAATACTTTTTGTCTGAAGCAGGAGGCAGAGGAGAGCAGGGATTGATTTCTTCACGTTAAAATGACAATGCTTTAGAGATAGAACTACTTCTTATATTTTTTAGTTTTATTTTTACTGTGGATTTTTTTCTGTTTTACTTTCTCTTCCCTTTTTTTCAAAGGAAGGTAGATAATAAAAAGCCCATTTATTAACTTTTACCTGCAGGAAGGAAAGTGAAATGGTGATGGGTTGCTCATGCTGGCTGGCAAAAGCGAATTCCCAAGTTCAGCTGAGCAATGGCAGGTGGGGGTTTGCAGAAAGACCTCCTGGTTCTCTGAGGCTCAGGTCTCTCTCCTCTCAGCACAGGCTGTCTCTCCTTTCCTCTCCACCCCTGTTTCCCTCTGGTGCTGCTGCCCAGGGGAGCAGTGGCCTTGTGCTGCAGCAGGGGCTCACCCTGACTGCAGCCTCACAGCTTCTGCCCCCACTGACAGCTGCCCCTCTACTGCTGCTCCCAGTTGCTTCTCAGGCTTTTGTTTAAAGCTTGGACAGTCTGGCATCTTTGTTCTAGCACTGGTGCAGCTTCAGAGAAAGTAGCAGTGGTAGAAACAATGGTGTATTCATTTTTATCACTCTTGCCTATAGCTGCATAGTGTTTTTCCTCCATTATTGCCTGCAGGTGAGGTGAAATGCTTCAGGGTCAGTTCAGAGGAGAGCCAGAGGCTTGTGCTGGGCTTGGTGGCTGGAGAGGCTCAGTCTGTAGTGGTGTTCCCCACAGAAACCTGTTGCTCTCTAGGTAGGGTGTGAGGCAACCAGATTCAGTCAGGAGGAGACTGTCACACTGCCCAGACCAGTCCAGAGCAAGGCAGGTTGAGAGGTTGTGCTCTTCCTGCCCAAAAGGAGGGTAAAAAGAACAAGTAAAACAAAAAAAAAAAAGACTTTTACAATGTTAGGGAGAGAGAACAAAAAGAAAAAGAAACCCAGGGCAACCTTCAGGTGGGTCTAAGCAAGCCTGGGAAAGTGATGCTCTCTTATTGGCAAGTGAGAGGCCTCCCATAAAGCCTTCCCCTCATCCCATCCCCCTGTTCCTCCAGGTGAAGCACCTGGGTTGCTTTTTGGGGTAGATGTGCTCACCACGTGCAGGGATCAGTCCAGCAGGTAAATGCAGCAGCCTCTGCTGCCCCTGCTCAGGAGGCACAATCTCCTGCTGGCATTGAACCTGCTGCCCTTTCAGGGGGACCCAGACACTAGGAAGGAAAATGCTTTTAATAAACCAGAGGCTCTATTTAAATAAACCTTGCTTTGATTGTTATTTTTAACTGGGGGGAGGTGTGGGGCACAACAAAACCAGCCTGACATGATAAAAGTTAAAGGATTGGGACAGCCCTGCTGTAGGGAAAGGGGCACAGGGGAAGGAAGGAGGAAAGAAGTTCATGGTTTTGAAATCCATAGTAGTGCAGAACATAAACAGAGTTTGTGTGGGTGCAGGCCTAGCAGGAAATGGGTGTGCATGCCCTCACTTGGCTGCCTCCAAAGTGGGGCCTGAGCTGGGCTCCCCCTGCCCCAGCTCAGCCTGGTTGGACCTGGCATTTGGAGCTGAAGCTGAGCCTCAGGCTTTGGTGCTGCCCACACATTTCTGCTTCTCTTCCTTAGGAGCCTGCAGGCTGCTTCACTGCTCTTTTCCTTCAGCAGGAGGGTTGGTGCTGCCAGCAGCATGGTTCAGACCTCCTGATCAACCATGGAAGTCCTGGGCCACCTTTTTTTTTCTCTCCTGACCTCTGAATAAAAAGACAAGACCCCTCTATAATATTGGTATGTACTTTGTCTCAGTGTTAGTAAGCCAAACTCAAGAAATCAGGATCTCATCTTCCAGGCCTTCAACTTGTCTCTTTTATTTTCAGATAAGTGTTTCTTTGATGCTGCTTAAAAACAAGTGGGAACTGTTTTGTTCTGCTTCTTCCCACCACCTTATAATTTACGCTTTAGCAGTGTTGTTCCTACCAATCATTTTTGGAAAGCTCTCTTTCTGTTAACTGTTGTTCTTTTTTTTTTTGAGAAAAAAACTCATTGGGAGACTTCCCAAACCCCATTTATTGAAATCACAGATCTTGGTCACTACTGCATCTATTTCTTTGATGAAATGGTAAACTAGGATTGTAGCCAGCACCTATAAAAGTGGCATTAGTAGAGTTGTAAGAGTCTAATGGCTGTGATTTTAAACTCCTCTTATACTGTAGTAAATTTTACAATCCACATTTTCAATGTAAAAATGGAAATGAGATTCAATAAGCAGCTCCCCTGAGGTAGCAGTATAAAATCTACAGTAATCCTTACAGCACTAAAGAAGAAAAGAAAACTGGCAGGTACTTGCTAGATGCTGTGATAGGAGTTTCCTGCTCACCTGACTCGGGGATATCTCAGGATGTTCCTGGCCCTTCCTGGGCAGCTGCTCAACAGCTCTGCTCCTTTTTCCTGGAGGTGGGGAAGCAGTGTCTGCTCTGAGAGCAGAGTGCTGTGTGCCACGGGGCAGGGACAGTCACCCCAGCTCAGGTGACCCTGGCAGGGGTGCTTGGAGGCCCTGAGCTGAGCAGAGGGAAGCTGGGTTTCCCAGGGGAGGATGGCACTAGGCAGGGTTTGCCTGTCTGTGGCTGCCCTGGCGAGGTGAACAGGCTGGTGTGGGTTGGGTTCTGTCTGTGCAAAATGGGAAGCTGGTTGTTGGCTTTTTGTGTGCTTCAGAGATGGGGATGCTGTATGGGAAATATATTGATTGTGTGTTCAGAAAAGCCTTGTCTGGTGATGCCCACCTGAGTGCAGTTGTGACCCAGTGTGTAAAATATTCTGCAGGGCAGTTAGAGAGCTCTCTGGGCAGCTGAGTTGGTTCTGCTTCGTTTTACCTCTGGGGAAGAACTCATGCTTTTCCTCCAGGCCTTCTGAGGCCCACAGACCTGAGAGACCCCTCGTGAGGGTGATCCCCAGCATGAGGCTGGATCCAGAGGCTGCCATGCCAGCTTTTGTGCCCTGCCCTGCCCTTCCCTGCCAGCTCCCCCAGCCTGCTGCCCTGTCCCACACAGGCCTGGGGGGCACAAGGTGCCAGCAGAGATGCCCCTGCTTTCTGTGTCCCGGGCACAGCAGGCAGTGCCACATCTCCTCCCAAATATCTAGATGAATGATTACAAAAAGTGCTATTTTTGAAGCCATAGCAGTCGATTATGCATTTGACAGAAGGTTTTAGGAAGTAGGCAATGTGGGATGTACTGGGAGGAAAAAAAAAATCAATCTGTGTATTTGTCTTTTAACTAGTTGGAGACACATTGGCACATATTTTTGGCACATTAATGAATTCTGCCTTATTTAATCTCTGCTACTCTTATAATATGAATTTGTGTTCCATTTGGGTGTTAAAAATCAGAAAGTCAGGGAGTTAAGTTTCTAGAGGAAGTTATAATCACTTCAAGCTCCCGGGTTGGAATGAGGAGGCAGCTACAGTTGCTTGGAAGGAGAGCAACCAGACACAAGGCTTCAGCAGGCACTTTGTGGCAGGTCCCTGCATCCTGGCAAGGGAGGATCTGTCCCACCATGGCCCAGCAAACCAACTTAACCCCTCTTTCCCAGTTTATTTGCATCTGACCCCCTCCTGCTTTACACTTGCAAGTGCTCAGTGCTTCTTACCAATGACTTATTTTCAGCATATGCGACGTGTTTCTGTTTTTGTTCTTCCCTCATTGTACATCCACTTTAATATATATATATTTTTTTTAAAATTTGAATGAGTAGGCAACTGTCACGTATAGAAGATTTTATAGTTTGGCAAAAAAAATGGCTAAAATAAGCAAGCACTGGTATCTTCTGTGGAATAAGGATCAGTTAGAATTTTTTTTCCTCAAGGGTGTATATTTAGGAAGACAAAAGGGGAAGATGTAGTGCAAATGCTACTGTTCTGAGCAGAAGTAAGAGCCCAGGATGCAGAGCAGTGGCGTGAGCAGCAGAGGAGCTGCAGAACCAGCTCATTCCTGGGGTGTCAGGGAGGGCAGGTGGGGTGGAAGCTGAGGGGCACAGCCTCCAGCACATCTCAGAGCTCCAACTACAGGTGGCCTCTGTTTTTCCACAGTGCAGTTTCAGTGAAATCCCAACCTTTCCTAAGAACAGGTAAATTGTTGGTATTTGGGAGATGAAAACAATGGAGATTCCCCCCCCCCCATTCCCTACGCTTGACAAAACTATTTTGTTTTGACAGTGTTAAAATAACAGGCTTGCAGAGACTTGTTCAGAACTCAAAAATGTGATTTTGTCAAAACTGTTTTTTTCTGTGCAAAATTGTTAGTTTGGATTAAATGTTTAAGGTTTCTAGAAAAAGCTAGAGGTAAAGGGGGGTGTTTAATTCTGAGTAATTTTGTCTGATTTCCAGTATTTTGGATGATCTGTTGTATTGTTCTTTCATCTGACAGCTCCCTTCCTCTACCTGTTTTACCCTCAGTAAGACTGGCTCCTAAAAGCACATACAGTTCATACTTATTTTAAAGAAAATGCTGAAAAGTTGGTATTTGTTTTGCCACTTTTGAGACAATATTTTGAAAACATCATCAACAGCAATGTTAGACACAGAAATTGTTTTTATTTTTATATTTTATTTCTGACTGACAACAAAGCCAAATTCCAAAATCAGATCAAATTTTTCATGAAATGTAAATGCTGAGGTCTGGTCTGCCTTAGGGTTTTTGGGTTTTTTCCCCCTATATTTCTGAAGGAAAGGGTTTTAGCAATAAATATAGTTATGAATGATTGCATTAGTGCTAAGCTGAAGTGGAAATAGTTGTTAATCTATAAGTAAATCTAATTTTTTCTGAGGCTTGGAAGGGAGAAGAAGAAGGTGTGAATTCCAGTTTTCAGCTCCATGCAGTGTCAAACACAGAAATGCAGCTGATCCCCGGGCTGCACAGTTTTCAGGAACAATGAGGGGGGAGACCAGGTCCCCAGCACAGAAAGTGGGCAGGGGGAAGGTGTAAGTGCCATCCAGCCAGACTGCAGTGCTGCTGGGAGCTCTGCTCTGGGCAGGGGTGAGGAGCTGGGGGGTTGTGGGGCTGTCGTGGGAGGAATTTGTGCCACTGTCCCCACAGAGTCACCTTGTCCATGGGCAGGCTGGCTCCAGGAGCCTGGGTGCCCTGCTTGCAGCCACACACAGAAGCACTTAGTGACAACATTTTATGTGAAGTCCAGCTGTCCTCATTCTTTGAAGTGCCTTCTCTGGCATTAACAGATGTTCAGTATCACTTTGCTGCTGTAATCAGGATGTCCTTGATCTTCATTATGATGCACTCTGCTTCTGGCAGTGTCTGGGTGTGGATTTTCTCCCTGGGCCTTTGGAAGCTTGGGGGTAAGGAGGAAGCTCCCTCTGGTCCCTGGGCAGATTTGGATGTCAGGCTGAACAGCAGCAGCAAGTGGCTGCTCAAGTTCCTCACCAATGTACCCTAGAGAGAAGTTCATTTTATTTGCAGAGCTATCTGGAAAAACCTTGAGCATCTGCATGGGTTTGTTCCATCTGATGTCTGAATTGCTGTGCTTTCCATGTTCAGTTATCCCATTGATATCCTTCCTTATCTTGTGATTGCTTTTTAAGGAAGGATTGGTACCTCTGGAGATGGATGAAGTGGCACAGATCAGCTTGTTCAGTACCAAGAACACCACAAACAGTTGTGCCACTTAGTGACCAGTCAGTGTGTTTAAGATGAGCACACATTCATCCCACTTCCCAGTGGGAAAGCATTTCCCCAGGACTGCCTAGCAGGGAGCTCCTGTCCCTGCAGACCCTCGTGGGGGTTCCTGAGTGGTGCCTCCCGTGGGCTCTGCCTCCCCAGCACAGACTGAGAGGTACCTTTGGGGTTTGTTTGCCTTCTCAGTGCTGTGCATTGTGCTGCCCTTAACTAATGATAGATGTCCTGCTGACCATCCTGCTGCTTTAGTGCAAAGCTGGGACTGAGAAAAGCACCTATTAAATGTACTGTAGTTATTAGCTATTAAATTAATGGCCCGTGCATGTGGAACGGGCTGAGAGTTTGTCTGAGTTGCTTGGTGGGCAGGTTTCCCTGAGTTCACCTCCCATACTGTGTTAGTTTAATAGGGATAACACACACTTTGTACACCAGGGGAATTTGTCCTGCTCTTCCTTCATTATTCCAGCCCCCTGTTACACTGTTTTTCCTGCTGTGGTGGATGCTGTGGTGGCTCCAGGTCTTAACTCCTGGCATCAGCACTTCTGCATCAAAAAAAGATGGTGAGCACTTGCTTTTTCCATGGAAATAAAGGCTCCTACTACGTATGCTGGTTTCCTTAGGCTATAGGCTGGATTTTGTGAGTTTTACGAGTGACTCTCTTAGTTTGTTAAAACCACTCAACCCCAGGTTCCTTGCTAATTCACAGTCCATCACCCTGCTCTGGGTGACACCAAGGAGTCACCACAGCAAACCCTTCCAGCTCTCTGTGTTGCTGGGTGCTCAGTATTGGCTGCCCTGAAGAAACTCCTGATGGTGGTTTATTGCTGATGTCTCCTCATTCCTTCTATGGAATGAATTCTTTTTCCCTCTCAGAGCTTGTTCCAGTTAGGAATCAGCCTTTTGTGAGAGGATGTTCAGTTTGGTGCAGGGTGGTCTGCAGCCCACAGCAGGTGGAGATGCTGGAGAGCCCCTGGTGATAGCCATGTAGGGATAGCTGATGGGATAGGTGGCTGGAGCTGCCCACCTCCACAGTATTTCCTGCTGATTTTGTAAGGTTTTTGTCTTTAAATCCCTGACATGTGCTTTCAGTCTTTGTTTTCAGTTTCTATATCATACATATGTATGTATGATGTCATGAAGAATTGGAGGCACTTTGTTGATCAGGCATCAGTGATTTTTCTTGTACCAAGGAATTGCCTCCAAAAGAAAACGTAGCTTTTCAAATACTTCATCTGGGGATTAATTCCCCAGTTTTCATGCATGATCTGCACTAATGTCAGTGGGCACTGCTCGACCAATAAAACCCAAAACCCTGGCCCCAGCAACATAAGCCCAGCAGCTGCCTCAGAGAGCTGCTGTGTGTTAATGCAGGTCTGTGTTTGTGCAGAGAGGGAATTTCAAAGTGGGCAGCTTGGCCTAGTAAAGAGCTGCCTCTGGTAGGCTGGAGCCTGCGTGGGGGAATGGAGTTATTTGTTCCTTCACTCAGAATTTACATAAATCTGTCCTGTGGTGTCAGATCTGCAATGGTGATGAGGAGCTATGGGCTGTTCTCACATGCTGGTGAGAAGCCAGTGTTTGGGCCTGGAAATGTATTTAGGCTCATCTCAAGTAGACCATTGTGTCAGTCCAGGCTACAGCAGGCTTTTAAACAGTTGTTAGTTATTATTATTACCCAGATTGAATTAGATGTTGTAGAAGCACAGAACAGAAAGATGGGCCCTGCCCAGAAGACGTTAATATGGGTGTGTCTGCTTAAGCTATTTTATTTTTTTTTAATTTGAAAATAAATACTTAGCAGCTGCTGCCATTCCAGAGAAGGACTGAGCCTATAAAATATCTGGCTTATATAAAAGTTAACAGTTCTTTGAAGTTGGAGTGATGGAGTGGGTGTGAAGGGGTGGGAAAGTACTCAAATTACCCACAACCCTGGGCTAGCTGGGTTTTCCTGCTAATCAGATCAGCAGTGAAACTGTTAACAGTGTTGACATTCACACTGTCACCATTAAACCCCAGCCTAAACACTCCCTTTTGATTAAAGGCAGCATCTTAAATCTCTTCTCACTATTGTTGGAGCATTCCAACAGCTCCAGCCAGCAGTCTGGCCTTGCATCCCAGCCTGGAGGGTTTCCCTTCTAACCAGCGGACTGAGAAGCTTCACTGTCACCAAAACCATCCCAAATTTCCTTATGTTTGTACAAAAGGGAAGGTTGCATCTTGCCAGCTGTACCTGGATTTTTTTTGTTTTTTTACTCTGTTGAGAAAACGATGAGGATGTGGTGGATGGTTCTGTGACCTGGCTTCACACAAAGGCAATGACAAGCAGAGGAGGTTTGACTTCTGCCCACAATCCAAATGTGTATTTAAGATTACAGGTGCAGGTTTTGTGGTTATAAATTCTGGTTGCAAAAAGGGGAGGGGGCCCTGGGATAAACTGTGGCATCCGTGTGAGCAGTGGGAAAATGAACATGAATGAGGGATGTTCCTGGAGAAAAGTCAGCATCTTGTCACCACCCATCCCACTGCAGCAGGACCTCTGGAGACAATTAGAGACAAAGATGTGCTCAAACAAAAAACCAGGAGTTCTCCCTCTCCACTTCTTCCTCTTCACTAAATCAAAATAAGGCAATGTTTTTATTGGTAGATTTTGGGGTTTTTTTCTTAAATACCATGGAGGGAAGTGAATTTGCCCCAGTGTGTCAAACAAAGCCCAGCTCAATTCAAAAGCCATGTCCTAGGACATCCAAAAAAGGGTTTGAATGGCAAGGTTGCCATGGCCTGACCCTCCATTGGTGCTGCAGCAGCAGTGGGGGGGTTTGTAGGGTGCCACGATTGTTTGGAAATGGTCATAAGTGTGCACAGAAATGACCATCTCCAACTGACAATAAATGAGAAAAAAATAGGGAAATGTGAAAAGATGTTCTCCTACTTGTTCTGTTGAGCAGGGCTTTGGCTCTAGAGCTGTGGTCATTCTTTTTCTCAGGATAGGTTTGTGAGAGGGACAATACTTTAAGAAATATTAAAAAAAAAAAAAATAAAGGAAAAAAGCTCAGTCCACTTGTATCCTTCCTGACCAGCTTAGCTCTATTGGGTCCTACCCAGTCTCTCTCTGCACTCTGCAAAAGTTTGCCAATGTTTCTTTTTTCAATCTTTCCAGATGTTTCACATCTACCTGCAGAACCCTGTGTGGATGCATGAGCTTGGATACAATGCTGGGGATGGTTTTTCTCTCCACTTAGGGCTGTGATAATTCAGAGAGCCAGAGGAAAGGGAAATTAAGTGTATTTGCAGAAAGTTAGAATGGGGAAAGTTAGGAAATGTTCATAGCATGGATGCACTCATCTCCCCTTAGGGTCTTGCTCACCTGTGGAGCTATCTCAGGCCTGCTGATAGTCCCCCAAAGTTGTAGATGCAGTTTTATGCAGAGCAGTGCTCTGAGCTGAGTCCTGTGCTCTGCAGCCCCGGGGCAATATTGAGGCAATATTGGGGCAATATTGCTTTCTCCTTTGTTCAGAAGTAGAGTGGTCCCCATGGTGTCCTGGGGAGGTTTGGTGCTCCATCTGCCACTCCTGCCTTCTGCATCCTGACAGCTGCAGAAGGTCCTTTCACGTTTGCCACAGTGGCATGCCAGCCATGTGTGTCCCTGCCTGCCTGCCAGCAGTGTGTCACTCCCAAGGTTATGGAGTGCAAACAATTCTGGAGCCATCAAAAATTAATCTCGATGTTCTCTGCTTTGTCAGCCTGGACATAATTGGCCACATTCACATTTCCATCAGGCGGGTGGAAATTAAGAATAATCCAGCTGAGTTTATAATTGCTCAATCTGGTAGAATGGTTGGCCAAATACCATGTCTGCCTGCCTCTCTTTCCATATATATATATATATATATTTATTTATACATATATATATTTATAAAAATAGATGTCTCTATATATATGTGTGTCTGTGTGGATGAAAATGCTCCGTAATCCAAAACCCTTTTTTTGAAAGATGGAAAGATACCAAGAGGGGCAGCAACCGTGGTGAGGGGGAGAGGAGGATTATTATGAACACTATGAAAGAATTGGGAGATAAATAAGATACTCATCTTTCTGCATTTCAGGGTTTTTTAATTTATTTGGAGTATATTGTTATGGCAGAAATAAAAGCAAGGTCCATTTACTCAGATGAAATGAAATAAACCCAGGAAGACTGAAACCAGTAAAATGTAAAACATGCTGGTGGCATTGACCTCCTCCTGCTTTACCTTGACAAAAATAATAAAAAAAAAAATGTAATGTTCCTGGAAGGCAACCGGTGCTGTGACCTCCACTAATTAATCTGCCCATCAGATCCTATTAAGCACTTCCACATCTGGCAAAGCGCCACTCTTCTTGAGACACAAATGTAAATAAATATGAAGGTGGTAAATCACAGCCCTCCAGCGACGCCTCTGCCAGCAGCCACGAGCAAAGAGCAGCAGATACAGAGCCACCAAACCCTCGGCACCCGAGAATAAAAATGTCGTGGTGTGCAGGGATGAAGCAGAGCCCCTCCCCACCTGCTCCTGCCTCTGCCTCGGGGCAGGCTCTCCCCTGGACCAGCAACAGGTCCAGAGCAGGGTTCCAGCTGCATTAGCTGGGGGTGGGAGCTGTGAGTCCCAGCTGCAGCTTCCCCAGGCTGGCAGTGGGGTGCCCTGAGCTGCTGCTCTGCTTTAGAGGAAAGTGGCCACAGTGACACCGGTGGTAGCCCTGGGTTTGTCACCCCTCCCTGCCTTGGGACTGCCTGGGGAGGCAGGGACTTGGAACTCCCGTCTGTTCCAGTCGTTGAAATGCTTTGCTTTGATCCTGGGGTCTGAATCATAAAAGTATTTTGCTGCATGGTTGGTCTTGGTGTACCATTAAGCATTTTGAGAGTTTGAGGGACTGTATGGGAAAGGGTTGAAGTTATTCGAGGTAAACGTGGCACTGAATTCAGTTACCCACAGGGAAGTGGCAGGGGGTTGATGGATCAGTCCTGCCTACTCTGCTTGTGTACATACAATTAAAAAAAACCCCCAAAATATAGATGAAAGTGGGGTCTGGCTGTTCAGGAGCTCTGAGCACGCCTATAAAACAGCAGAGTCCTAAAAGTTTATAAGTCACTTGAACCAGCTTTGCTTGGGATCATTCTGCATTACAGACTTAATTCTAACAAAGGGCTTTAAAGTAAGAAGGAGGAGATTAGTGAAACTAAGAGAGAAGGGAGCAGGATGTCAAAGGCTCTCTTTCTGAACCTGCAGGTTCCTGAAAGCCCTAACTTCCAGTTCCAGAGGTGTAGGATGGCTGTGACAGCAACCCCTGTGGCCCCTGATGCCATTGGGACAGCAAAAGCTGTGCCTGCGTGCTGGGATTTCCCTTTTCACCCAGCCCTGGGAAGGAGATGTCAGCCGGTGCTGCTGAAGAGTACCAGAGAGGCTGGTACTGAAATCTGAGCTCTCTTAAGGCATTTAGGTTGCAGTTTTGGGAGGAAGGAGGGAAAACAGGTTGGAGGTGGTTTAAATAAAGCTCTTGCATCTTGGTGTACCTGAGAACCGGCCTGGTTTTCAGAGGTGCTGAACCCACACTTGACAAATGATTGATTTCTTTGCTGAGATCCTTTTCTTTGTGTAACTGCCTCTGAAGTTTAATCCTGGGTTGTAGGTGGTGTGAAAACCTGGTTAGTGGAAAATAAAAGGGTTTTTTTTTTTCTCAGTATTATACAATAGCACTGAAATGACTTTGGCAGAGAAAATGCTCAGTTTTAACAGAGTACCCCAGACTTTTCTCTGCCCTGCTGTCCAGGTGGAGCTTTGCTGGTATGGAGGCAGAGGGTGCCCCCCAGCTTTTGGGGGCTCACTGGGGTGATCAGGACTCTGTGTTTCCATGTGCACAGCCACAGCTTGCTCAGCTGGGTGTTTCTTGTCTCCCCAAAACAAAAGGTCTGCCCTGTTGTAGGGAGGAGTCTGGTTGCTGGGCACCCCGCTGCCCTTGCATGGCCCTTCTTACAGTCACTTTGTGCTTGGTACCATTCACTCACCTGGGTGTTTTCTGCATCCCTTGTCACCAGAACAGAGACCACACGACCTGCTCATCCTTCCACTGCTCCCTCTCAGCAAGCAGCTGAAGACTAAATTAGGCAGTGCTGAAACAGGGAGAGCTGAGGAGCTGGATGAGTCTGATGGGGTATTTTATCTGCACGTGTCTAGTTCAAGCCAACACGGTCCCTTGCCCATTTGAAGGGAGCAAATGTGGACAGAGACCTCTGGAAGGAATGTGCCAGCAGAGGAGTGGGTGGTGAGGCTGTGAAGGGTGTCTCTTTCAGAGGGAAGTCTGGCTTGGGAAAGGTGCTCCTGAGCCTCCACGGGTGGCTGCCATCACCTGTGCCCCTGGGTGACTGGCTGGGTGGGCAGAAGGTGCAGTCACTGTGCAGGGACCAAGATCATTTGTGGAAACCAGGCACTTGTGAGGATCTGCTTGGAGACGCAGAGAGGAGGTTTGGATGAAGGCTTGCTGAGGCGTTTTTCTTCTAGCTGGTGCTCTCTCCCCTGCAGGCTGCTGGGTCTCCAGGGAGTCAGCCCTGCTGTAGAGGTCAGGGAGAAGCAGGTACCAGAGGGGCTTCCAGCATCTCTGCCAGGGCAGTGGAAGGGCTGGCAGGGTGTGCAGTGTGGTGGCAGAGAGCCCTGAGGCTGGAGATATCAGCACAGCGTGGGGGATTGGAGGCAGGAGCTCCAAGCCCTGGCTTTGGGTCTCCCTGCTGATCCCAGGCAAGTACAGCAGCCAGGAAACAATATTCATCCAAGGCTGTGTGTTCCTAAGCTGAGTTTCATCCACAGAAGCAGAAAAGGCCTCTGCCTTTCAAACCATTCTGGGCTTTGAAAATGCTCCTGTTGTGCATTTTATTCTGTGTGGGAGGCTCTGAACCAGTGAGCTGGGAACTTGGCCACGTGGACCTTGTCCACTCGTCCGTAGCAAGCCCTTGGGCTGCACACTGTGTGTTTTCCTCAATCCTCACAACAGGATTCTGTGGGCAGCACACCTCTTCCTCCCAGAACTTAACAATCCTCTCAGCAAATCATCTTTTCTTAAATACAACCAAAAATAGTATCTTACACAATAGGGAGATGTTTGTTGGTTCATCAGTTCATGGGGAAAGCAAGCCTTGAGTACCTATACATCCTCTTTATAGAATACATGCTGTGGAATGCAGTCTCCAGCAAAATCTATAATAATCCATTAGCCTTGTAGGAATAAGTAAAAAAAATAAATCCACACTAATCTCAGCTGAACCACGTAAACCTGACACCTCCTGTTTGATAAATGAATTAAGCATAGTAGAGCAGTTGTCCTTGGCTATGGGTCCATGTTCTTATGTGACAGTGCTTGCCACACAATTATTTCATCATAAAGGTGTTTACTAACATTATTTTACTTGCAAGAGTTTTTAATAACATTCTTCGGGGAGCAGTTCCACTCAAGAGCCTTAAATTACTGGCTTTTTTCTGATGCATGCATATTGGCACTTGTGTTTATGAATGTGTTTTACCATTTCTTTGTGTCTGATTCGTTGTGGTTTAGCAGATATGTGGGACTCGAAAGAATATAAGGATGGGTTTTTTCCTCTAGAGCTGGTAGTAAATGAAAATCTATTTTAATGAATATCTACAATGTTTCTGAGGTTGTTTTTCTATGAATGTTAAAAATGAATCAGTTCCTTGTCTGCTTGCCCTATTTGTTTTTAAATGATATCAATATGTTTGAGAATTTTCTGTCTTCCCCCAGTTTTACAAGCACTGCTACGACAGTTTAAATAGCATTTTTGATTTATGAAAGGAAACATTTATTTTCCCCACAAAATCTACATTTTGGTGACATTGACACCACCATTTGGTATAAAACCTTTCCCTCCCCCCCCCTCAGGCTATGTTTAGTTGAAAGGAAAAAACAGCTCTAAATATTAAGAGTTCCACACAATTCAAGAAGACGAATGGGAAAGAGCTTTTAGGAACAGAGACCTCTTCACCTCTTGTTCCCAAGCCTTAAGTGTTCCCTAAATGCTAACACAGCTGGAAGAGGGGAGGACAGGTGCTCTGCTACTAGGTTAGCTTCAGCCTGGTCCCCATCAGCTTCTCTGCAGCTGCCTTGATGAGAAGAGCAGTGTGAGCAGAGGATTTCATATCCAGGTAGGCAGACAACAGTGTTTGTGCTTGCCTGGAGTTAGCAGCTACACTTAAAATGGATTTTCTAGCTCTTCCTTTGCCTTTCCTACTGCTCCTTCTGTACCATCCCCATAAATCCAAGTAGGTGTTACTGGGGGAAAAAAATACCCAGATGTAGTACATGTCATACCCAAGTGAAGAAGGTATTTAAAACTCAAACAAATTGCTAAAAATGGGTACAAATGCTATGTTGTAAAGCACAAAAAGCCAGACTAAAGATCACTTGTTAATTAAGAAGTTTCAGCTTATTGTCTACATGAGTCATTTGCATAATGGTTGAAAAAAGGGCAAAAATTATTAATGTTTGTTTTCTCTCCAAAAGTGCATGTTCTTCTTGATCTAAAATAGCAGCACCAACAGCAAAAGAAAAAAAAAAACAAACCAAAACACAAACAACAAAGCTTAGGAACTCAGAAAAGAAAAAGGGAGAGCTAAACTCTCTTCTTTTTACCTGCCAAGCAATACTGCAGCCAGCAAGCTGGGATGGGTGTAAACCCAGAGAGGATGTCAGTCCTTGCATGTTCTGCCTCCTGAGAGGTGGATTGGATGGTTCTCAAGTGATCCAAGTCAGAATCCAGATTTCTAGGTCTGGATGCTTTGGACTGTCAGACAAGGTGAGCACTTGGCAGCTCTTGGGTTTGAGAGCTCTGGAATGTTTTGGAATGAAAGAAGGATTTCTAATTGAAAAATATTAATTTTGAACCTAGAGTGATCACCTGGTTGTGTAGAACTTGGTTGTGAGCTCAAGGGCCCTTTTAAATATCAAAGAGTGCTTTGCCACTTCTGGGTCTGGTCAGGAGAGCAGGTTCTGGCTGCCCTTTGAAATGGATGTGTGGCTGTCTCTGGCTTCTCAAAATGGAGTTACTTGTCTTTCTGGTAGGAAAAACCCCCTTCCCTCCCTGAGGTGCACATGCAGGGTAAAGTCAGAATTCACGCATGGCTACAGGCATGATTTGTGCTGTGCTGGGATGGGTCAGAGTAGAGGTTTGGGATGAGTTTGAAGAGTGAAGGGAGCAATACCAGAGACTTGAATCTGGACCTCAAAAGATGTGAAGATTTGAATGCAAGTTCTGTATTGTCTTCAGGAGATGTTACATTTTCAGAAATCCCAGGAGGAAGAAAATTGATCGGCTTCCCTTACAACAAATTCCCCTCTTTGCCTGAAGAAGGTTTCCAAGGTTCAGCCCATCTCCTATGAGAGAAAATATGTAGCACTTGACACTTCTATAGCAGTTTCTGGAAAACTTTTCAATCTGACACTTCCACTCCCTAAAACCAAGGTACAAGAACACTTTTTTATCATCAAGTCATGTAATTCCCAAGTGCCAGGAGAAAAGAGAAACGGAGGGAGCAGATCTGCCATATCCCAGCCCAGGTCTGGTTCCCTGGCAGAGGGGACTCTCCTCCTCTCAGAAAGACACCCGTGTGAGAAGCAGGGACAGCTTAAGGGCTGTCTGAGAGTGAATGGACTTGGTTGAACTGCTTGGCATGTGTTACTCGCTGCAGTCTAACACTGAGTTTTGGCACCACAGTGCAGTAGCAGCTTTTACTCAGTGAACAAGAGAAAAAGGGTGTCTGAATTTTTCCATCAGCAGTCAAAAGCCTTTGTGCCTAATGAACTCGTACAGAGATAGTGATTCAGAAGAGTTCTGGCAATGATTAAGCAGGTCACATCTGATGTATTATGCATAACTGAGCCTAAAGAGTGCTAATCTTCACAAACAAAGCAAGCACGGTGAGGTGAGACGGATTTCTCTCTGAAAAGCAGCAGTCCCTTGGACTCAACAAAGGGTAATTAATACAGTTTTAAAGGATACCCAGAATAATTCCATAAGTACTTAAGGCTAGGATGAAATAATACCCTATATTGGTCCCGAACCACAATGAATAATATGATTATTTTTACTTTGCGAGAGGTCACGACAAATGTTTGAGATTTAAGCTGCCATAACTACAAATTTAGCAGAAAGTAGGCATTTAATGATAGATCTCCTTGCTGCGGCTTGGGTTTTATTTTGACTGTTTGTTTTGTCTTAAAAACACTAATGCTAAAGCGTTGTCTCAAATCTTTATTTTCAAATTACTTATTATATTGCCATAAATTACAGGGTGCAGTAAAAGCCAGATTGAAAAGGAGGCACGCTTCACTTTCTCAGCTTTCTAAAAATAGTGGGACGCAGAAGAAAGGCGAATCATCGTTTGAAAAGTTCTTTTTCTGCACTGAAGTTGCTAGTGCTGAGCCAGTGGCTTTCCTCCAAGTGGCACGACAGGCTGCTCCAAATTTAGGTCTGTAATGGCAGTGGTTGACTTTAGGAAGTCCGAGGAAAACTGCAATCTATCATTCTCCCACAATTACAGCGTTTTCTCTCAAATGATAGCGAAGTCCCTGGGGTGAAGGCTAGCGAATACCTTGTAAAAGATGTCCCGATGGCTTTTATTGTTTGGGTGCTCTGGGATTTGCAGCACATGGCACTGGGTTCAGCAGAAGAGCAGGGCTGTGACCCGGGGCTGCTCAGAGGCTGTGGCTCTCAGCACTCAGCCAGACGCAAAGGGTGGAGCGGGCAGGGGAGCAAAGAGATGCATATGCCACGTTGACAAGATGCTGGGTAAACAGAGCTTAAGGGACACTTGTTAAACTCAACGGAGCCAAAAATGACTCTTTTTCCATGGTATTTTTAGAAGGCTTCAGCCTAAGGAAAAAGTTCACCTGTGTGACCCGAGGAAAAGATTGAGAGCTGGTTG
Source organism: Heliangelus exortis (assembly GCF_036169615.1). Taxonomy (NCBI): domain Eukaryota; kingdom Metazoa; phylum Chordata; class Aves; order Apodiformes; family Trochilidae; genus Heliangelus; species Heliangelus exortis. The sequence continues at coordinate 37,361,757 of NC_092427.1, read as the reverse complement.
TTATTTAGCCATCAAAAAACCCCATATGTGCATCTTTGTCAGATGCCCTCATCCTTTCTTTCCTCCTGGGCATATTTTTGGAAGACTGGCACGTCTGCCCCCGTGAATGACAGTATCCTGTTGGCTTGTCAGGACCAACACACGTCAACCCTGGACCTAAACCATACCCAGTAGGTGTGATGTGAGGGCTGCCAGCACTCAACATGGTTTCTCCAGGCCACTGAAGGAACTCTGCTGCAAGTGCTGCTCCTGGTCCCCTTAGCTCCTGGTGGTGTCCCCGTAAGGGAGAACCTGAAGGACGCGGCCATTTCGGAGTCACCTCTGGGAGTGAAAGGAGATGGAAGGAGATGGGTGCCTGCTCTGCTGCAAGCAGGATGACCCTGGAGAAGTAGGGGTGCCCAGGGGGCCGCCAGCACTGCCAGGGCTTGGCCCAGACAATCTCAAGGTTCTGAATGGTGGCGTCGAGAGGAGGTGCATGGTCAGGGGGCAGCCTGGCTGGGGGCAGCTGCAGAGGGACCAACGTGGGGTCCTTGGCAGCTGCAGGGGTGCAGAGGAGCAGGTCCTGGGGAAAGGGGATTTCTGAGCAGGCATTTGGTGACGACCTCTTTCAAGCAGACCCTAAAGAAAGGAGAATGTAGCAGGAACCTTCCTCAGCAGAGCTTTTGGCCTGGTGCTGCAGGCGTTAGCACAGCGAGTAGGTGGCCTGTGCTGCTGCCCATACTCTGTCAGAAGACAAAGAATCTGGGAGAAGCATCAATCTGTTTCTCTTCACAGGGCTGTCTCTTCCCCCCTTTGTCAGTCAAAGGTGTCAATGTCTCTCCCCTCTATCCTCCCCCCTCCCCGAGTTGAGTAGTGTCAGTCATTCCTGTTTTTTTCTTTTTATTAATGATTTTGCAAGGCTATGTCATTACTGTGCTATACATTTTGATACAGATGGCACGACTGTGCATTTTAATGGCAAATCTGTTTCTCACATAACGCCTGAACTGCAAAAAGACTTTGACAGACTGGTTCAAGGAAAACAAACTGGTTTTAAATGTAGCAAAAACTAAAACAATGCCTTTTGGCTCTCCTAATCATCTGAACTCAAAGGATTATTTTATTTGGAAGTCAGAAATCTGAAGTGGAATAGTGGACCAAACTTGGGTGTTGAAAGAAAACCGGAGGAAAGAGAGAGGCATCCTCTAAGAGCTGTATTTTTTGTTCAGCAAGACACAGAGGATTCGTCCTTGATCCTGATATCAGCCATGTTTGATCAGAACTGCCTTTGGTTTGTAACTCTGGAGAATTTTGGACCCTTGCAGGGTTTTCATTAAGTTTATAAATGTGAAAAGTAAAATGTGTGTGTGTGGGGGTGACAGGACCAGAAAATGAAAAATATGTATGTGTTAAATTCCACCAAAAGCAAAGAGCAGAATACATATTCATTTGTTTTTGTAGGAGCCTGTCTCTTCCTTGATCATCTCCTTTGCATTTTGTGTTCCTTGTAGCCTACCTAAGTGCCAGCTGTTCTCAGTGGTCCTCCCAGCACTGCTCCCTCAAGTCACACATCACTGTCTGGTTCTGTTGCTACCCAGTTATGTGTTTAGTATTTCTACCTTGCAGTTGATACATGGACAGGATTCACAGCATCTTTCGTTGGCTTCTGCACTGTGTACTTTGGTAACTTAAATCAGAAATGTTGGTTCTTTCTACTTCCTTTGCTCCAATGTGCTCACTTGGGTGTGTTGGCTGAGGTCAGCAGAGCTGTGGTATCTTCAAGCTCTTAACTGTCTGAATTTTCATTCTTCGTGCCTTAATATCCCAAATTGAAAGGAACTGAGAACTCATTTGAGAACTACTTTGACACCTGCATTCATGGCAGGTGAAGCTCAGTGGCTGTATTGGAAAGGATGACCAGGAGAAAGGGGAGGAGAAATTAATTCTTACTGCCTCTGCAAACCTGGGTGTTTTCTGAGGGCCCCAAATAGCAGCAAATTCTGGTCTGTGGTACTGCTGGACATCTTCTCTATGCTGGCTGCAGTGAAACATAGGAATAGTAATGTTGAGAAGCCCATAAATATGGGCTTTAACAACACTGGAGGAGCTAGGGAAAATGAGAGGGAAAGCAGAGACAGACCTGGCTGCTGGTACTGCCATCTCAGTCTCTGGAAGGGGCTCCCTGTGGGGGGGGAAGAGGCATCACTTGTGCTCCTGATGCTCTGAGGTGCTGGCAGGAGAAGAGGAGGTGCAGTCCCTCTCCTCTTGCTCCATCTTCTCAGCAGAAATCAGCATTTTCTGCTGCTGCTCTTGCTCTGCTGAACACCAGCAGTGTTCACGTTTGATTCCCAGGATGTTTTCCTTTTTTCTAGGCTGAATGACATGGCTGCTAACATGGGAGTTTTGGTGGGCTGGTACTTCAGTACCATGGCAGAGCTTGAGGGGAGGGAAAAGCAGTGATGGGAACATCTGCTCCCTCTTTCTTCTTCCAGTCTGAAGCCTGAGCTAGCATCAGCCTGGAATCACATGGTGGTTGACCACAGCTGCATTTTGTATCCACTTCTGCAGCATGTGTGGAGGGCTACAGACATAAATTATTGGAGAGTTGCTTCAAGAACAACAGTGAGTGTAATTTAAAAAAGCATCATTTACAGTATTCTTTGATGACAAAATGTTATGTCACTTTTGTTTCATCATAAATAAAAGGGGCGTTGGAGAAGTTCATGGCATGACAGGAAAGCTGCCAACCATGAATGTGGCTTTAATCTATCAGCAATCATTATTATTTTTATTCAGCATCTTGTCTGGAAGGCATCCTTTTCTTTGGTGCATGCAACTTCCTCTCTCCACCCTAAATATGTGGCAGGTGAAAACCATTACCCTGACACATCCCAGTGGTCATTTTTAAAGAAGTTATTCCAGTTCTTTTCCCCTGAAGTATTTTTTCCTCCAGAAAGACTGTTTTTCAGCTCCAATGGCTATTTTTTCTAATGTGAATGCAGACTTGCAGGCCTGTCCCATCAGGGGGCAGATGGAACAAGAATAAAGAGCAGGTAGAAATGGACCAGAGCTTAAAAGATAGGGGTCTGTATGCAAAAATATTACTGTTAGCCTGAACTTGGAATGTTTCAAGCAGGGTTGATGTTTTTGTTATGACCTAGCAGAATGAGGTGGTATTTCTGCCTTTTTTTAAAAGCTAACTAATTTTGGAGGTCATTAGTAAGCTTTTAGGTAACATTTGATGTCTGAAGTCCAACAAGACTTTGAGATACGAGGTTGCACTTAGTAAAGAGCACATAAAACCAACCAAACCTCTACACTTCATTGTCACCACTGACCTGGACACACTCAGCTGGGTACAATTGTTATTTTTCCCAGTATCCAGTGGCAAACCTGGATGATGATGATGATGATGATGATTGGTATTTACTGGAGATGGCACAGAAACTAAGGATATACACAGAGGAAAAATTCAGTGACACCAAGCTGAAAAATCAGTGCCATCTGCAAACCTTGCCAGTGACTTTTTAGTTGTTCTGGCCCCAGCCTTGGATTTTCTCTGGGGGGAAGCCAGGCACAAGGCACTGGTGCAGAACAAGTCCTCACCCTGGGCTGGAGGTGAGAGGTGGCCAGGAGCTCAGCTCCCCAAAACCATGGCAAAAACCTCCCCAAAACCTCCTGAAGAGGAGGCTCTTCCCCCTGGAAGAGATCCCAATGACAGCCATGGCATGAGTACCACTCTGGGATATCCTAGTTCCTCTTCCAAACAGCAACAAACCTGTAAACCTGTTGTGTTTCCCCTTTTTATTAACAGAGCATTAGGAGAACTGATTACTGGCACCCTGAAGATTTCCCTCCTGGGAATGAAGCTACAAATCTCCCTGCTCAGGGAGGAGCTCTGCAGAGTGGGGCTGGTTGTGGGATGCTACAGCTGGTTAACAGTGTGTGGGGATCTCTGGTAGATGAAGAGAAACTGTAAAGCCACTTCACTGAGAAGTTGTTGTAGTTGTGAATCTAAATGGGGTTTTATTTGAAAAAAAAAATTGGTTTTGATTTGCTGGAAAAATTCTGTGGTGAGCTTCTGCCTTGGTTTAGTTTTTCTGTTTTCATTCTGTTAGAAAACCAAATATTCACTTTTATCACCAGAAAAAAAAACCCAGAGGAATAGGAGGGATGTTGAAATGAGAGAAAGACGTAAAATTCTGTGCTAAAGGGAGAAAATAATGATTGGCTTTGAAGGGGAGAGCCTGGGACAGGAGTGCAAGATAACATCCCTGTTTAAGCTCATGGAAAAACTTCCCCTGCCTTCCCGGGAGCCTCTGGTTAATGCTGTGACCTAGGACAGGATGGGAGAGGTGAGGTGGCCTTATCCCCACCAGGGTGAGTGGCTGCTGGAAGGGCTCAGGGAAAACACCTCTGGGCTCAGCTCTGCTCCTCTGAGCAAGCAGAAAGGGCCGTGGCTGCTGGCAGAGACACAGCCTGCTGGGAAGCTGAGGGTTCAGATGACTCCAAACCAAATGCTACTCAGCAGCAGAAATGAGAAACATTTTAGAGAAAGGTTTTGCCTGTACTCAATTTTCCAGATTAACAGCACCTGCCTTCCAGCATCTCCAGAGTTTTGTATCTTTGCAGCTAATCAAAATTATACAGACTCAGTATCCTGGAATAATGGAGTAGAAAGTACAAGAAGGACAAACTTCTTGGGTCAGGAGAACTGCTGGATCCAGAGAGGATAAACTGCATTAACATTTTAGCAGTTGTGTGACCCTTGTGCATGCGTGTTTGCTATTATTTCTATGAGCTCCCTGGATGATAAGCATGATAAAAAATTTAACCACGAAGAAAAAAAATCTGTTTAAGGGACTGCTAAGGGTCTGCCTAATCCCAGAAAAGCAAGGAAGTTCAGGATGGAGCTGACTCCATCTGCAGTGCTGGTTGTGCTGGTTTTCATTAGTGAAAGCAGTGTGCTGGATGATGCAATTCACCACCAGCTCTTCATTGCCCAGAACCTTGTTGCTGGTGGTTTGTAAAATCCTAGAAACGCAGGGCAGGAAGGACCTGGAGAGATCTTCTCATCCTCTGCAAGGACATGGAATCAGAGCAGAAATGTACAGCCTGCAGTTTTCCCCTCTGGTATTTCTGTATCTGTGACCAGAATCACATGTAGGTGGGAGGTGGCTCATGTTTCTTGCTTGCTGGGTTGCTCCATGGGTCTCAGGCTGGTTTTGAGCACATTTCCAGCATTCAGCACTGCACCTCTGGTTTGTGAGGGAAGAGTGAGGCTCACCCAGCTCTCAGAGAGGTGAGGAGGCAGTGGTGGCTGAGCAGAGGTCGGAGATGTTGTCATTCCCAGCAAACAAAGCTGGAATACCAGTTCTGGGCTGGGCTTTGGGCAGGGAGTGAGTGAGGTTTCATTTATATCCCACTTGGTAGATGCTGAGCCCTGTGCTCTGCAAGTGCTGTGGGACTCTCTCCTTTTCTTCTGCCCCTCTTCCACCTTTCTCCTGTTGCTAAATGTAGTTGGAGCAGGCCCAGAGAGCAGCTCCCTGGTGTCCTGGTAGCTCAGCCCAAAGGTGTGTCCATCTCCTGAGTGGAGACAGCAGAGCAGTTGCTGGGAGGTCAGCAAATGCTGCAGCATTGGCAGGGCAGTCACTGGTCACTGCATCTGAACAACAGCATCACACTGGCTCCAGTGCCCAAAGCTCTGCTCTTTCCCCTTTCTGAACTTGCTTCCCACAGCAAGTTCTAGCAGACCAAGAATTATTCAGAGATGATTCCAAGAATAATGAATAAAACCAAATTGTAAGCTGCTTGCAGGCATAGTCAGAAGATCTAATTTTCCAGCTTACTCAATGTGAATTATTAATTCTGCTTGACTAACATAGAGCAGTCTCCTGGTGTTTAAGAGGAAAGACAGTCTGCTCTATCAGTTCATTGCTGATACCTCCCTGGATTTTTCACATCACAATGTATTTAACTTCCTGAATCAAACCTAGCACCAAGGGAGGGAGCACAAATGCTCAAGCTCAAACAGCCCTGCAAGACACGAGCTGTTTGTAACTTGACTGTTCCTCAGGGCTCTTCAGTCCCCATAAGCATGGCTCTCCTATGGCAGTGTGAGCTGTGAGCCTGCATTTAGGAAAAAAAAAAATTAAAAATCATTTGTTGCTTACAGTAAAGCCGAGACAACAAAGTTCTTGAGCTATAATCATTTGTTGTCTTGTGGGCTGCCAGGTTTCTGTGGGTAGCACAGAGGTGGCTGCTCTGACTGATGGGAGTGAGGAAGTTCTGGGGCTTAGCTTGGCTGGGAGCAAAGCCTGTTGCAATTTCAGGCTGAAATCCTACCTGTTGTATAATGCTGGAGTTGTCTGTGTGACTGGCTGGAGCTGCTGGGGATGTGCTCTGGATTTACACCAGGAGGAATGTCAGCTGACAGATAAAACAGAGCTTAGAGCCTCTGTCCCAAAATTAACCAATATATAAACACTCCAGGCCTTTGAGGATGCTCATCCCAAGTGGTGATAGAAAAAAAACAAAGAGCTTTACATTCTGGCAGGTAGCTCTCAAGAGCTGGAGGAGATGCAAAAAAAAAACAAAAACCAACCCAGAACGCTAAATAAAATTAGTAAATAAATAAGAAATAGAAAAGCTTCTAGCTGAAAGCCTTTTTTGCTGTCCACCCTCCCCCTTTCCTCCTGGTTCCTATGTACTTGAGTGCATAGCTGGGCTCCTGTGCTTGAGCTGCTTTCTAGCCAAAGAACTATGCTTGAATTAAAGGGTAAGTGCAGAGAGGAGGCATTTGTGGCACAGCTGCAGGTGTCCTTGGGCTCCAGGTCAGTACCTACTGACTGAGCTATCACAAGAATTTGTTTCCTAAAAAATAAATAAATTAACAACTATTTTTAAAAGGCATTCTAGCTCAAACATCTTGTTACTCACTTTCCCCTGGCCTTATCCTTCTTCTTTTCTGGCTACTTGATGTATAAGTTGCAGTTGCTTAATGATTCAAAACTTGTATCTCTTAAAACATTCTTCATGAATTAGAATTTCTAACTGCTTATTGTAGATAGGAACTCTACATGTTGGAGCAAGCAGCATCCCTCTTCTGTAAAATATACAGACACTTCCACTGCAGTGGATTTTAGTCACTGGTTTGGGATATTCTTTATCAAAGAGCCATTAGCAAGACTTTCCAATTATCTCTCTCCGGGCACATAATATGCTCTGTGTCTTTAATTAGCACCTTCCTTCCTCTCCCCCTTCCCCCCTCTCTCAGGAAAAAGCCAAACCTTCCTCACTACCAAACTGGCCTGTCAAAACCTGACAACTGAAGTTCTGCCTTGTCAATATAAAATTGTCTGTACCACTCTGCAAGCTGAGTGTTTGGGACTGGTGCAAAATAACGCACCAGCTGCATTGTCTGCTCTCCTGCTTCCTCCCAGTTCTGCTTCATTCTTTCAGGGCTACTGAAGGACTTGTGGCCTCCCTCAGCATTTGCTGTAGAACACAGAGCACGTTTCCTTAGAGGCTGGGTGGAGAATTGCTCTAAAGAGGTATTTGTGGATGTACGTGGCAGTGTATTCCTGTGCCCCTTTCTCTAAGCTTCCCTGTGCAGATGCAGAAGTGCTGAGAACCCCTCTGTCAAAGGGTAGGTGAATCCAAGCCTTGTTTCCCCCTCAGGAGTGGGATTTTACTGGGAATGCTGGCAGGCCCCTCACAACAGAAGGACGGGTGGGTGCTGCTACTGTATATATCTGTTGTTGTCACATTGGATTTTGTGCAATAAAAATAAAACCCTTGGTCAGAAGTGTCATAAAAGTTTGATTGACTTTCCTCTTTAATTGCTTATCATCCTTGACGAGACTTCTTGGCATTTAGAAACCAGTGAATCTGTTTCCCATTTCTTTAGGCTTTATAAATACACCCTGTTTATATTAAAATGATAGACAAATATACATAAAGCTGGAAAACATGACCACAAACTCTTTTCCTCTCTCTATGCATTTAAAAAAAAAAAAACCCTAAAGACACTTTTATTGTTGCTAAACTTTTGCCCTTGGCTGGTAGAGCCTTCTTTATGTTTTAACAGATCCAGACATCCTTTTCATGTGGTCCTTGGATGTTCTATATTTTATATCTCTTGTGGCTTTATAAAAAGGCAAGAATGAGCTTGCTGCACAAACATATCTGATGGTAATTTTTTTGTTGGTTGGTTTTTTTTGGTTGTGTTTTTTTGGTTTTTTGGTTTTTTTTTTGCATGTCAGGAGTGTCGTGATGTTTCCATTTTGAAAAGGAACTTGTTTCCCCCTGGCCTGGGAACCTGTGTCTGAGGGTGTCAGGAAGGCAGTGGAAGCTGAGCAGATGATGGAGTATTTTGGAGGTGGGTGCTGGGGCTGGCCAGGGGAGCACAGAGACCTCTCCGTGCTCGTGCTGCCATCTCCAACCATCAGACACAGCTCTCAGCAGATCCAAAAGTGCCCAAACCTAACAGCAATGTTGGGCAGTTTTGTACCAAAAAGTAACTCTGATTTAATACCAGTCTTGCTTTCAGAGGAACAGAGCCCCCAGATGATTTGCTGACTAAATACATCAGCCCCCAGGTATTTCTTGAGTAATAAAACCCAAGTTAAAGAGAGAGAAAGTGCAGCTCAGCCATGAAGAGACGTGGTAGCTGTAAAACCATCCCTATTAGCAAAAGGCTAATGGACAGCATTTTCAGATGGTTGCCAGCTGTTTCCTTCTCATAGAAAGCGTGACTTCAGTGGAGCTCTGTGGCAGCACAGGGACCTGGGGCTGGAGCAGAGAAACAAACTCCCTGATTTGCTTTTTGAGGTGCTCTCTGCCGGTGTTAGAGCTGCCAGGGCCTGAGAAACTCACCCCTCAGAATGAAATGCTTAAATGCTGGCTTAAATTTTTTCCTGTTAGCAAACTGAAAAAATTAAAAAGCTTATTTAAACAGGCAGAGTAGCAAACCACATGTCCCAGAGGGCTAATTTTGATCTCTCTCCTCAGCTGAGGACTCCTCTGTGAGTTTGCTAGCCCCGTGGTGTGTGCTGCAGTAGTTCTCATGGAGTGTTAACTTCACTGGTTGTATAGTTAACCCTCTTCTTCCACAGCTTTCTAAACCCTACAGAGCCATAGGGTTTAGAAGGAAGGAAACCTCTCCTAGCCAGGAAGGAAACTGCTCTGGGTCAGGGCCTTCAGCTCTGCCTGGCAGGCAGTGGAGTTCACAAGTTTGGTGATACCCAGAACCCAAAGTTGAGTTTCTGCAGCAGAAGGATCCCATCTGATCAGCTGGGCTGAAATCTCCCCCTGCAGCCCTGCTCCCCTGACACCTCCACTGCTGCTCAGGAGCTCAGCTCATCTTCTGACAGAGAGGTGGCTCCTCCAGATTCAGTCAGTGACTTTCTTGTAGTTTGACACCCAGGCTGCCATTTCCTTCTGAGAGTAAAAGGATATGACATCTTCCATCACTCAAGTGACTGCAGAAAACCTCAGATCCAAGCTGCAGTGCCATTCTGCTAGCCAAGATCAGTGCTCTGAAAAACAAAGGCTGGTATTTCCTGCCAGTTACCCAAATCAGCAGCCCACTGGCACCAAGCTACCTGTGTGTCTGGGAACTTTGCAGGGAGAGGAGAAGGCGTTTGGAGAACAGGGATGCTTGGACTGTAGGCTTGAGCAGTGAGTTACTCAGGTTTTACTCACTTGTGGGATTTAAAGGGTATATCAGGAGAAGTCTTACCTCTCACTTAAGGGAGAGAAACGAGAGATGTGCTAGACCAGGAGAAAATGTCCTCCCCAGCATGTTTCTGCCCCAAATTGTCCTTAAGGATAGTGCTGGAAAAGGGTTTGCTGCTATGGGCTTTCTCCCAAGCTCTCTCTTTTCCAAGATGTTCCTTCACCTGCTGACTTGACCAAAACCACATTATTCTGCTACTCCAAGCCTGCCTGGACACCAGGGATTCCCTGGTGTAGAGATTTCATCCTGGGAAGGTCCTCTCATTTATTTTTTTTTTTTAAAGTTGCTGAGCACCTTGTTAGACCACTTGGGACCACCTGTCTGCTTCTTCCACTGGTCCCTTTCCTAGTGAGAAGAGAAGCTCAGAGGTAGCTCATTGATCTGACACCCTTAGCAAGCCCTTTGATCTTCCCCCGGAGATTTGCTGTGCTGATGTGATATCAAAGGGTCTGGGTGTTGGTTTTTTCTTTGCTTGTTGTGACGTTTGTGTAGGCTGTGGTGAGCCCTTTTGTGTCCTGCAGGCAACTACTAGGAGCAGCCCTGCTCTTTCTGACCACCAGACTTGATTACTGTAATTCCCTCAGCATCTCCCCAACTCCCAGTATGTTTGGACTGTGAGTAACTGTGAGTAACCCAGTTGTTTACTAAGGAGGGCAGGAGGAGCTGTCATTTTGTAACTACCCTTTGTGGCCTTACTTGCTTTTGCCTCTACCCAGCTCCTCATTGATTTTCTTTGCTGATTGCTTGCTCAGGCCCTTGAAGTTGTCAAACTCAGTGGTAAAAGGCTAATAGTAGGAGAGAATTTAAATCTGTTTGCTGTAGGGAAGGAAGTATGAAGATAAGTAATGTCAGTGGCAACATTTGAGGTGGATGCTGGCAGCTCTCAGCCCCATTGCAGGTGACACAAATGATAAAAGTGAGACAAATGATGCACGTTCCAAGGCAGTGCTGGCAGAGCAACCCAGAGAAGCTCTGGGGAATGTTAACCACGGGGGACACCAAATGGGTTTTGCCAGCAAATAAATATTATCTGGAGCAGAAAGGCCCAAATCAATTACTTTATTAGGTAGGGCAATTTACAGTGAAGCTCTGTGAGGGGTTTTGGGGTAGCTCAGTTTGCCTGTGTAGGGTAATCAAGGGTACAGTCTCGATTACCCTTCCTTTCTGTGCTGGAGCCATGAGGAGGCTTCTGTGGGCCAGCCTTGAACTTGGTTTGCTCTCTAACCAGGCTACAACTTCTTTTAATCAGGTGTTTGGTTTCAGTTTGTTGGTTTTGGGGTTTTTTTTTCAGTCTGTTGGTGTTTAACGGTGACATTTTTTAGGAAGATGAAAAAAATCCTCAGAAAGGCTCGTCTCGACTTGGCTGTTTTATAAAGGTAGATTTCAAAATACACCTATCTGATTTGTTCTTGAAATCCAAAGCTCTAAGTGGAGAGGTTCAGCAGCATTTAGTGCTGGGGTAACACAGTGCTCATTGACATCCGTTAGCGCCAGGTCTGACTGGTAACAGATCATGGTTTATATCCTAGGAAATTTGCTGTTAAAATTAGACATAAATAGAGGTGGGCTATAATTAGTTATTCCTTCCAGATGGACTAACTGTGCTGCTCAGCCAGATGAGCCCAAGCAGTGCTGCCCTCCCCCTCCTGAACCTGCCTGCCCTCTGGGGTGAGCTCCCCGGGGCATTCTCTCTGCACTGCCCTGGGCTTGGCTCAGGGACCTATCAGGGATCCTCCATCTCCTGCACAGTCCCACCTGTACATCAATGAGATTCCCTTTGTTACCCCAAGGGGGTTTTTAAACCTCACTGTGAGTCTGGAAGCACACACACTCTCTATATTCTCTCTACACCTAGCTTACTATACCTTTACTCTCAGCAGAATTGCTTCCAGAGCTCTAAATGCTATCCATTAACTAGTTTTTATTTCCAGAGAATCCCCTGACTCCAGGAGAGCAGGTTTAAGAGGGGTGGGTGGCACAGTGAAACCATAGCTGAGGTTGTGAGCATGTCCACCTCTGGTTCTGCCCTTTCTGGTCCTGGAGGTGTCCTGATGGGGCTGTGCTTAGATAAGGAGAGAGGAGAGGCCCTGGACCCTACCTGCCCTGCTCACCTCAAGCTTGGGGTGTTAAGCCTGATGGAAAGCTCACATCACTTTGTCACAAAAAATACATCTGGTTCTTGTTTAACCCTTTGAGCTTTTGAAACACTGAGGCTGTGGCTCTAACTTGCATCTTGTCCTTGTCTCTCCTCTTTGATTCCCACCAATCTTTCCTTGTCTTCCTTCTCTGTGAGAGAGACAGAATGTATTGGCAAAACCCTTGAGCCCTCTTAATTAGTATCCAAGAGAATTAATTTTATTTGAGTCTTAAAATACCTGTATTTAGCACCTTGTTTTCGCTGTGAATGCTTTTTTTTATAGTTACTTCAGAAAACATTTTTCTCATTGTCCATATAATTATTGTATAGATGAAAATAACCCCCCTACTCAGTAGACAAAGATTCATCTATGAATTTCTTTAGTCACAGTTTTTATTAGCAGCACTAGAGGTATTTTTAAAGTGTTTATTTAATCCAGCTATTCAGTAGTCTCCAGAGTCCAGGCTTCTGCTTTAGTGCTGAATCAATGCTTGGTCAAGCCTTAAACTTTATGGATTTTGGCACCGTGTTGAAACAGAAGCTTTGATGCTTGAGACTGCTGCCCGCACAGAACAAATATAAATTTTGATCAGTGCAGTAAGTATTGAGCAGTTAAAATGTCAGAGGCAAGGCTCTAGCAGCCCCCTCACCCCGGAGCTGTGGGGCTGGGGGTGCATCTGGGCTGCAGCCCATTCCTGGGGGCTGCCCCAGCCCCTGCCACCCCCTGTGTCGAAATGGCATTGTTGTCTGATGGCATTTCAGGACAAAATGACTATTTATAAATTCCTGGGTCATTCCTGGGTTTTCAGAGGCTGACAAAGCTGCCCTCCTCTCCAGAAGCTGGGGATCAAGGCCAGGGCTTATGGATCTTTGTGTCCTGAACCAAAACTGTGACCCCTAATGTTACCATTCAGATGAGCTTCAGGTCCATTGTGGTACCAGGAAAGCTTTGGCTTCCACAGTGTTCTGGTGGTTTCCCTTTACCATGTCTCAGGATCTCATCTGGATCATGTCTGTAGGTAAGGCTGTGATGCAGAGGAAAGCCACAATTTCATCCTCTCACAGCTCCATGCCCCAGATGTATTTTTTTTTCACTTGGTGAACTCAGCACATTCTTCAAGGCAGCATGGAGTGGGAAAAGGTGACTGACAGCCCCCATTCCAGCCACTCCCTGGGCTCTCCTCATGGCTCTCTGGGAGGTACCCATGCCTTGTGGACACCCATCCTGCCTTCCCAGCACCTCAGCTTCTCTGGCACACAGAGCATGGGTGCATGGATGAGAGCAGGGGCAGCCCCACTGCCTGCACCCAGGGGTGACTCTGCTCTGGCAGTTCCCCTCTCAGCTGCCCTTAAGGCTGCACATTCCTCCTTGGGTTTTTGGCTCAGATCTTTGCCCCTTCTGCTGAAGCTGTGATTGCAGCCTGGGCTGGAAATCCTGCAGTGCCAGTGCATGTTTGAGCAGGGTGGTTTCACTGCTCAACTCTCTGACCCACAGAATTCTGCTGATATCTTCCCTTAAGTGTTTGCAAGGCTTGTGGTGTGATTTGGTGCTGTAGAAATTTCACTGACATCCAGGCACATCTTATCTTCTCCATGTGCAGGTTTTATCTCCATCTGACATTTCTTATTAATACTTTTGTACAGTTTTTAGCCTGCAGAGGACCTGCCAGGGTCCTTGGGCACCCCTGGCTGGAGGTTTGTTTCTTTACCTCCTGCTGCCACTTGGTGCCATGGCTTCCCACCAAGGCAGAGCCTGTGCTGGGCAGAAGCTGGCATTGCTTCCTTGGTAATGCCCAAGTGTCAAGAATGACTCTAACATGAGTCTATGGCAGTGCAGAGGGGGTTTAGGACAGAGTCTGTGTCCTTCTGTGCTTGGGTCAGTCATTGTGAAAAGGGGCCAAAAAGACTGCCCGGGTAGAGGGTGGAGATGGCCCTGCTGGCTGGCAAGGGCTGAACGCTGCTCTGGAGAGAAAACACTTTCCTTTGTGGTGGTGCTTGATAGCCAGTCCCACAGCCAGCTTCTGGGAACTTTATTAGCATGTTTGACAGAGGCTGTGAAGTCTCAAAACTGACCACCCAGGGCAAGGCCCCCCCGTGTTTTCACTGGAGTGGAGTGGCAGCTCCCTTGGCGTGTCCTGCAGAGCTGGGGCTGGGAGCAAGGGCACAACCGGGCTGGAGAGTTGCTGGAGGAGCTTGTGCTAATGCTGCAAATTAAATCATGGGCTGCTCCTGACACATTCCCAAGGCTCAGTTTAAGAGAGAGAAATCAAAAACAAGGGTCCTGGGAGCACTGTTAGGCCCTAGATACGCACTAGGGAAAACAGAAAGGCTTTCCAACTTCATTTAACACCCCCAGGAATTTACAGCCTGTCTGTAAGACATTAACAGGGATGGATACTGGGGGAGAAGAGGGGCTCCTTTGCCCCTCCTGCAATAAAGGGCTCTGAGGAGAGTCTGTGGCCTTTCCTCAGCCCCTCTGTGGCTCTCTGCACAGACACCAGGGATGAGCCCAGCTCTCCTGCTGCAGGGAGGCTGCAGGCAGGTGAGCTCCCTCCTCCCCTGCTCCCAGCTTCTTGGGATCTTTCCCCCTGCAGGAGGAGGGGGCAGTGCATAGCACCCAACACTTCCAAAGCCTTGGCATTCAGGTTTTTTAAAAAATTAATAATAATAAAAAAAGTGATTGCATCTGACCCGCTTTCAGTGGAGATACCTCTTCGTTTTTATCATGAGTTGTCTAAATTAGGGAACTTTAATAATATATGCAATTTATCATAAGGCTTCTGTGCTAATGGCTGAAACTGACATAAAATGACGAATTTATAACGCTGGATTAGCCTTATGAAACAGTGGTGTACCTTCATAAAGAGTCCAAAGACCAATTATTATGTGTGTTTGACTGGCACTGTAAAGTCGTTAGTTCAATCATCATTGACCAATTACTGCTTTATTGTATTTTCTTTTTATTTTTATGGTCAGAGAATGGCGTTTTTCCCACAATCAGTCCTTGAGCACAAAGACAATAACAATTAAAAGAAATATTTTAAATCTGGGTTTTATCTGCACAGAGGGACCCATCCGTCACTCTGAAGATCTCTTTTGCATGCAGCTGTTTTTCCATCCAATAGCTCCCAAATATCCAGAATCAAAAGTTTGAAGCATTCTTCAGAAAACGAGCAGTTTGTGTTTCCCAAACTCACTCCAAATATCAGGAGTTCCTTAGGCCCTTACACTTGTTTAACCACTGCCTGTGCAGAGAGCTGTGTGCGTGCTAAGGTTCCATATGACAGGGATGGGAGGCCAGATAAGGATGGTTATTGTGTGGCCATTAGGGACAGGCTTGGGCAGGATCCAGGCTTATCAGCCAAAGGAACCAGAGCAACGTAACTCCGGGTGAAAATGCTTATTTATCCTGACAGTACTGACCTGCCAATGGGCTTGCTCTGTAATTAAGGTGAAGGTGTTGCTTACAGTAGCTCAGGAATCGTGCCTGTCCTCAGCCTGGGCTGCCAGCCCGTGGTTTGGGGTGAGGTGACAGGCTGGGGGATGACCTTGACTTCAGCTGGAGGAGGTGGCTTTGGGTGGGTGAAAAGCAGCCTTTGACATCCAACCCAGGCTGGGCACCCTCACAGCTCCCAGGCTGAGGGAGCATCCGTGGGCAGCTTCCCCTGGGCTGTCCTGGGAAGCTCCAGGGTGAGCTGGGCTGTCTGCACACCAGCACAGGGATCCTTCCTTCTGCAGCTCCTACAGCTCGTGCTGCTGTTAGTGCTCAGCATTCCCCCTCTTTGTCAGGTCCCTTCCCAGCCCAGGAGGAGTGGGGTGGTGAAGGTGCCTGTGGTCATTGCCTGCTGCAGTTGTTGCTGTGGTGGCAGAGCTTGCTTGGAAACGGGTTTGGGGAGTGGGTTTGTGGGGACTGTCCTGCTTGCTGGGGTGAAGCAGGCAGGGGTGGCTCAGCAGCACCTGGGCAGCAGCACTTCTTAGGGGGTGTCACTGAGCCTGCTTCAGCCACCCCGTCCTCCTTTGGAACATACTTATATTTTGGGCTTTGGATATGCCTTCTGATTTTTTTTATTTTATTTATTTATTTTATTCTTTATTTTGCTAAAGTATGTCAGAGGCCATGTCAGGGAGGTGGGAAGAGACAGGAAGGAAGGAGCAAGTAATGGAAGTGGGGAAAGGACTACCAAAAAATAGCATGTTGCTCATTCTTTTTTGCTTTTTTTTTCAATTTTGGAAGTCATTCTTTTTTCCCTGCTCTATTATACATCCAAAAATTTCATTTAGATGGGAATGGGAATTTCATTCCCAGTTGGCTGAAATATCTACAAGTCCCTGGTCACTACAATTAACTAGAATTAAATGGTGAGAAACTCGTATTAGCTGAAGATGTCAGACAGGTCTTCAGCAACAAAACACTTTTTTTCTCCTGTTTAGAGGTGCACCAGTTAAGCTTGCAGCTCAATCCATAGGTGATATACCCTGAAGTCATTGAGCCAGTTCCTCAGTCCTTGTACTCCAGTTTTGAAATAATTTCATTTACACAGATGTGGAATTTGATTTACCTAAATGAGAGGAACCCCAGAAGTTCACAGCAGGTTTCACCTGGCTCCTTCTGTGGGACCCTCCATGGCAAGCACTGACACTTGCTTATGGGGGTGAGGAATTTCTCCTTAGCTCCAGTTCTGCTGGAATTTGGGGAGTTTGTCAATTTCTGGGGAAACTGACAAGCTGCAGCCATCTCCTTCCAGTCCTTTCCCAGTGACTCTCTCCGTGAGGGTGGTTTTCCTAAGCCTGACCCTCCTTCCCCTCCCCCTCACTTTATTTTCTTAAGAGACTTAATCAAAGGTAATTTGAGTTCCCATTTCTCTATCAATGGTTGTATTTAAAAGGGGCTTATCTGATTTCCATCACCAATTATGGGCTCCCATTTCTTGTTTATATCCATCTCAAATCTGACAAGGTCCCTGTTTGATTTTGATAGGAAGTCAGGGCTTCATACAAAGCTGAGGAGCCTCTGAAGCACATTTGTTCGGGTAAAATAATATCTCAGAAATGACTTCACTTGTACTGCAAGAGGAGGGGGTGGAATGGGGTGGTCCCTGCCACTTCTGTTGAAAAATAAATTCTGAAGCCAAGATAGTAAATATTTCCCTGAGCCAACACAGTGGGAGGGAAATTACAGTGCCCAGGAATATTGCTATTAAGGAGGCTCCGGGTCGGAGGTTAATGTAACAGGAGTTGGTCTAGCCAGAAAGGTCAGGAAGGGTTGGCCTGCTAAGTACAGAGTTGTCTGATGACTTTTAACTATTTTGGGCAAGAAAAACATCTCTTCCCTCATCCCTGGGAGATAGCAGGCAAAAGCTGAGGCCTCTTAGCTCTAAAAAATTGATGGGGCAAATGCATGCCCAAAGTGAGGTGTTCCTGGGCCATTAATGCTCTCTCAGCTTCAACACAGCAGCTTTTAACCTGCTCCAGGATTTTGCTGGGCTTGAGTTTTAAAATTCATTCAAAAGCTACCCCACCATGCTGCCCGTGCTGTCCTCCAAAGCCAGCAGGATTCCCCTGGGATAACTCCTAGAGGGAGGAGGATTTATTGGGTCTTTTGTTGGGTCTTCTGCCCCTGCTGGGGGAAAGCCTTGGGGAGAGGCAGGTTTGCTGTGGATTGAGAGGGTCAGTTGCCTGCAGGAGAAGTCAGGAACACTTGGGAACAGGGAAACTTGCAGGAGGCTCCCAGCAGCAGAGGGGTGACAGCAGCTCTCAGCCAGCCACGAGCACATCACTGCATCAGCACAACTGGGATTAACTGGTGAGAGGTGCAGTTGTGTGGTGTTTGGAAAGGTCAGTCACACTGCACCTCCAGAAGCACCAGGGAAGTGTTCTTGGTCTGTCAGGAGACATCTGGGTACTGTGTGGCAACCTTTGGGCAGGTCGAGTATGTCTTGCTCAAAAAAAAAAAAAAAAAGAAAAAAATCCATCTGAGAGCCTGTTTCCTGACTGGTGCCATTTCCTTTCTTGCAGGGAGACTCCTGAGCTGGGTGAGAGCTGGTGAGGTCCATCCCAACAAGCCCTGCAGCTCCTGCTGTGGTAAGCACTGAGGTATTTCAGCCACGAGTTCCTCTGACCGTGGGTGATATGTGTGTTATGACACTGGTGTTATTTCTCTTTTGGGGGTAATGTCATGCCTCTCTCTCAGAGGACATCAGCTTGGGGGTATGTCAAATTGTTTTGACTGCTAGAAAATGTGGAAGAGCTGCCCTGGAAGGCCAGGCTGCCCATGCCTTGATGTGAAAGCTTGGGTAGGCCTCACAGAAGTTCACTATTAATCAGAATAACCGTCTGCAGACTTTTTTAATTCCTCTGGGTACCTGTGTCTCATTACAAAAGGAGAAACCCCTCCAGTGGGGCTTTTCAGTGCTCTGTCTCTCGCTGATGGCTTCTCCACAGTGATCCAAACTTCCCCAACACAGCTGCCCCAGCCCAGGGAACACTGGGTTTGTGTTTTCCCACATTTTCCTCTCACTTCTGGCGAGCTGCACGTTGGCCCCGTTCCGTCCTGCCTACTCTTGAAAAAAAAACCCAGTTTCAGTGTGTGCAACATGCATGGTGAGGAGGCTCCTTCCCTCCCCTGCAGCCCCCTGCGTGCTGCAGCTTTGCAGGATGCTGGAGCAGGTCTTGGCAGGGCATCTCAAATGCCCGACCACCTCACCATCAAACCTCACCCAGGGCTGCAGCTGGCTGGCTTGAGGCCCTCAGCAAAGCTGCTCCTGAGGAGGAGGAGATGAACAGAATGTGGGCCCTGCAGGAGGAGCTGGGAAGCTTTGACATCCATGTTTTTGAGTAATTACATGGGTTTGGACTGTAATGCAGAGAAGATTTTAGTGCAAACGTTAGGGAACAGCTCACATTCTTTATGAGATGAGATGAAACGATTTCATCCCAGATAAAACTTAAGACCAGCAAAAATCTCCTAATGCTTGATTGCTCTTGAGGTAATATTTCAAGTCTTGAATCATTCTGGTTTAAAATACCTCAAGTTTACAATGATAAATCTACAAAGCACTAAAAATCCTACTCAATCAACTCTGGTTCTTGAAATGGCATCTGCCTTAGAGCTATAAAAATAACAGATGATTTTTTGATAGCTTATCAGTTAACAGACTGCTTAGTTAGGATAGCACATTTTTATGCTAATCTTAGGGCTGTGATAAGCAAGAGAGAGAAAGAAAATCTATAGTATTATTTTGTATCTACTTTAAGTTCAGCCTAGCTTTTGGAAAAGATCTGTCCTCTCCTAGGGATTGCCAGCCTCATGGGGGTTTCAACACTCATCTGAATGGAGGTGGAATTGATTTAAACATGGGAAAGTGGGAATAGGTGTGGCTGTTTCATGGTCTCTCTTCTGCAGTGCAGAGCAGGCACAGGAGGCTGCAGAGGCAGCTCCCTCAGCCCTGCAGCCCAGGTGGCATCACTGCCTAACCCTTGATTCTTGAAGTCTGGGATTAGCTTGGCAAAACATTAAATTGCAAAAAGGTTGAGGCTGATGAGGCATTTTGCTGACATGGCAGTGGTTGTGTTTCAGTGGGCAGGCAGGGACAGGATTTGTATCCTCTACGTGTTCACCATGAGGAATTCTCACGTCCTTTTATCAGAAATGATGCTGCCTTGGCTTGGTGTCCAGGGCCATTTCCTCTGGGGATGAAGTGACAGCCTAAGTGGACCTTGGGTTGACCTGCAGTATCATTTTGCATTCTCCCAGCCAGAGATTTGTGCTTTTGATTTGAGGTAAATCAAAGTGGCACTCAGACCTTGACTGGCCACTAGCAACTCTTTGCTTCTTGTCAAGGTGTCCTGACAAATCCAGAGAGGAGTTTTGTCACCTGTGTGCTAGAAGTGGATCCTTGGGCTCTGGATTTGAGGATACCTGGAGATAAAAACTTCAGGAGGATACCTGAAGATATGTGACACTACTAAACAGTAGTAGATCTACTAGTAGTCTAGACTACTAAATGGTGGTGTAGACCACAAAATCAGGGATTGGTTTTTTTCCTCTTTTCAAGGTCACAGTCAAAGAAATTTATTTTGTCATCTTCAACATGCAGGAAGGAAAAAGCAGCAAGACTTGAGACTTGCTTCTCTTAAACTTGCCTATTTCTTTGTAGAAAACTTTTGTTGACACAGAGTTGTTAGCAAGGTTCAGTGTAGCCCAAATCAGCAAACAGTGGTGTGCTCCCACAGACCCCCAACCTCTGGGTAGGAGCATAAAAAGAAAACGTGCTTCCTGTGACTCTTCTAGGTTCTTACACTCTTAGGTTAATCCAGAAGCCTGAAGAGATGAACCTTTCAGTTGCCTGTAGCCTCATCCAGACATACTTAGCAGATTAAAAATATGACTAAGGAGAGAGGAAGTTAGATAATTTCTTCTCTGTAAATTAAGCAAAATTGTGATGAATTTAGAGCTCACAGTTGGGTGAGGCAGGGAAAAGGTTTCCTTCAGTGCTCCAGTCCCTGTGCTGGCTGATTTATCAGTGGATTTCCATGCAAGTTAATCCTGTTCCTCTCTTCTTCTGCACATTGTCTGTTATTTGCTGCAGCACAACAATGGCAGATGGGTTCATCTGTGTATTCCCCTCCTCTCTGCTTCCAGAGCAAGGTGCTGCCTTACTTATGCAGGCAGATATTTACTTGGCCCTGGCTGCCAACAAGAGGACCTTGAGAAGGGTGACATTAAAAAAAAAATAATCCTGTTCTATAAAAGTATTTGCTGAGAAGAGTGTAAAAAAGAGTGATGGAAAAATTTTGTGTAACAGTGCAAACTCTGAAAGTTCTCAAGTGGATGGAAGCTGAAGGCAGAGGAAAGAGTTTCTTTTTTTTTTTTTTTTTTATGTATTTCTGGAAGGTCAGAAGTCACTCAGGTTCCAAACTGCCTGTAATGCAATGGTGCTGTCAGGAAAATGAGTTCACTGTAAGAGTGTACAAAACTTTATACAGACTGCATGAAATCTAATGCTGACAATTTCTGATAGCAAATATTAAGGCTTTGATTAGGCTGATGGGAATGAAAGCTCTTGGAGAAACTGAGTGAAGAGTAAATCAAATGTAGTGGTACCTCCAGGAGTGAGCTGAGCTCAGCTGGAATCAGGGCTGGTGGTGACCTGGTCACATGTGGCCTGTTGGTAAAAAAACACATGGGAGTCTGAGCTTCCTGGCATGGTTAGACCTGGAGTTTTTTGCTGTGTGTTATTCTTGTTTATAATTTCCTCCTTGTCTTTTCCCCCTCCCCTTCCTCCCCTGGACCGTGTGATGTTGTGCACAAGAGTTTGTGTGGGCTTGGTTGTGCACATGGAGTGAGGGAAGAAAAGCTTAACAGTGACTGATTGGGGTCCTGGCTCTGCTGTGCACTAGGATCTGGTGTTCCCACGTCCTCACGGGTCCATGGAGTCCATGTCCTCCCCTCTGGTCACAGCAGACCACTTGTCACCCTTCAGGAAGCTCTTGGGTGCTGTTCCTGTGCAGTGCAAGGTCTGGGCAATTTCTGCTCTCGTTTTGGCAAATACTGAATTCACTGGCAAAAGATGTTTCAGAAGGCACAAAATTACTCACAGATTTCCCTTGAATTTCTTGACTGGAATCAGTTTTGAAAAACGATGGGATAATGTGCACAGGAATGAGCAGAAAATCCTGTTTGGATTCCTACCTCCCTCTTCTGCTCCTTGTTTAGGGGACACCCCTGGGGGACAGTCAGACCTCCCCATTTATGCAGAGGGAATGTGAATGGGAATCTTTGGGCCACCACCCAAAGAGGGGCATTCATTTTGGTACAAATGGCTTGTAGGTTTTTCCTATTAAAGCCTTCCAGATTCTGTGGCTTAGATCTTAATTATGTGAGGCAGATGAATTTTAAACAGCAGCATCCTCAGCCCCAGCCTCTTGCAGCCTGGGAAGTGCTCCATGCTCTGTGGTACAGGACACCTGGAGTAGGCCTTGGTCTTCCTGTGCCCAAATGATCCTTTTCATATAGAGTATTGGCTTTCACCTCAAATAGGTATCAAGGATGATGGTAAAGTCATTACTGGGTGATCAGTCACTCTCCTCTCTTTTGTTCCAGCGGATGTTGAAGTATGGTACAGAAAGCAAAGCAAGTCCAGAAGGGTTGGGTGGGACACCCGGATCTCCTTGGTTAGGAAGCAACCTCAGGGCTTGCAGACAGTCTCCCCTTGGGCATTGCTCACCCTCACAGCCATCCATGAGGCTGTTCCATTACAAAAATAAAAAATCAAATGGTTTTGCAGGCTTTTTTTTTGGCACAGTAAGCGAAGGTTAAGACAATGACTTCCCCATCAATGCGAATCTGGTTTTGCCTCTTTTTTTTATTGATTTCCTGGTGGTGTAAGGGGAGCCACAGAGCTGCTCAGTGTGGCATTTGTGTGGTGCTGTTCCCAGGCTCCTGGTTTGGGGCCAGGTGGTGGCTGTGGTGTTTAGGATGTCCGAGTGTGGGTCACTCCCAGAGCACCCCAAAGGATGCACAGAGATGTCTGGAGCTGTGCAGCAAGGCAAGAAAAGAAGCCATGCTCCTCTCCCCCTGCTGCAACACTTTGGGTTTTACACCACCACGAGATGACATACAATTTGATGAATTTCATCCCCCCCCCCCCTTTTTTTTTTTTAAACCCATTTGAACTACTATATAAATATTAATAGCTAAACACATTGCAAACAGGTGGGACCCGTTCTGCCTCTGGAGAGCTGCCACCACTAAGTGATATCTCAGATGGGGTGACAGAACTTTCCCATGTGGGCGCTGTCTCTCCCTGCCAGCCCCTCGGACACGCCTGGAGCTGAGCTCTCTTTGTTTTTGGGGGCTTTTTTTTTTTTTTTTTTTAAATCTTTTTATGGTGTCGCTATAACAGTTTTTCTTGGTCTTTTAACAGCTCATTCAGAAGGGGAAGGACAGGGAAGGAAAGGGTGTTTTTTTGTTACCTTTTCTAGGTAGTGGGGTATTTCAAAGGGGGTTTGTTCCTGTTAACAACAGCAGAGTCCCTGCTTTGGGCAGCATCTCCAAACCAAGCAGAGCAGTGTCCATGTAGCACCCCCTGGATGGCACCCCCTGGCCTGCTCCTCCAGGGAGCACTTCTGAGGTTCTATTCTGCATTTGTAACTCATTCCAGTGCCCAGGAGGCAGGGCCTGGGGCAGCCAAGGGAAAAGGTTGGAAGCAGCAGCATGGCTGGAGAGAAGCCCAAGAGGTGATGGGGTAGCATGCACAGGGGAATGTGGGGATTACCTCGTTGCTCTTATTCAGAATTATTTCCTCCACCCCTTCCTGGCTATAGAATTCCTTTCTTCTTCACTATAAAAGCTTAAGAAAGAAATAATGTGTGGGGTTATTTGTGTGGCTGCCTCCAGCCTGCTCCTCCTGTTGGAGGCATCACTGCTGGTTTTCTTCTTCAAAGTGATGGTTCGACAGAAACCTCTATCACATTTGGACTTCAAGCCATCACAAACCCAGAGACATTGGTTTGCTTTAAAAAAATTTCAAATTAAAAAAAAAAAAAAATTACCTAAAATATTTTTCAGACAAAAATATTGTGTGTTCTCCATGGCATTTACTTTTTTCCTGTAAGAAGGAGAGAGGCTTTATGTAGCCCAGGCCAAATTTGGCAGTCTGGGAATCTGGGATACAATGTAGTCAGAATAGTCTCTATTGAGATATTTCAATATTTTTAAATTTTTCTTAGGAATCCAGAACAGAAGATAAAGCTTTTTGGTTTTATGTAGGTTGTTTGTTTTGCTTTGGTTGTTTTGGATTTTTTGGGGGGGAGCTGTTTTTTTTTGTGTTTTGCTTTGGGGGGTTTTTTTGTTCTTTTTTTGTTTCTTTCTTTCAAAAGCCCTTAGAAAACTACAGATTCCAATTTTCCCCAAGGGCAAGAACAGAAATATTAGTGATGTGCCACTTGCTTGGTGGCACTGTGGAGGGAACGGCACAGGCATGAATCAGGGACTGCTGGCAGAGTCACTTTCCAATATGTGCAAATAAAAATGCAGACCACATATTACATCTGGGGTCTGAAGATTTACCAAGCTGCCATAAGGCCATAAGTTTGGTTGTTTGCAGTTTTTTGTTTTTGAACCATCTAAACAGGCTGCATGAAACGATGCCTCCATCTTTTTATTAATACATTTTTCAAGCTGATTCTGGCTGGGGAGACTCCAGCACTCTTATTTAATGTGCTGATTAATGAGTGTAAACAATGCTTTCAGGATATTTTTACCTGTGTATAATCAAGCCATCTAGCCACCAGTAACTGCAAATGTCACAGATTTCAATGGTCTCTTTGGGACTTTTAATCTGTTTGCTTTTATAAAGGAGGTGATTTTATTTTTACATTAAGGAAGCATTAACATCATTAAATGGGCTCCCACTTTATGATAACTGCAAATGTCACATTGATCCAGAAAGATAAGAAAATGTGCTCGTCTTTGGAACAATATCCAAGGCAAGAGCAGGCAACCCACACTATTTGCATTAAAAAACAAATTGTATAAATGCAGAAGATTGATGTGCCATCTGTTCATGTCCTTCACTTTTCTGGCTCTTCTGTGTGGAGATATTTTTATGGAATAGTTACGTTTATTATTTTGAAAATGACTCACAGGTTAAAAAAGTTTACGATGGGCAATATAAGTCGAAGAGACTCATTTACAGTAGCTCAGGTAGCAAAACTGGCACTTAAATGAACTTCCATGCCCACAAACAAACTCCAGGGTTCTGCAGGCTGCATACCTAGATCCTGCCATCAGAGCAAAACACTTCTCTAGCAACACGAGCACTTTGCAAGGTGGATCCCCTGACTTGTACCTTGTACTGCTCAAGCTGTTCAAGAAGTTGAGGTGTCTGGAAAAAGCCACGGGCTGGGCTGTGCAGCAAGCAGGGAAACAGGGGCTGGAGGTTGCTGAAGGGCAGGCTGGGTGTTTGGGGTGAAACACCAGTGTTTGCACATGAGGGCTTTCTGGGGAAGGGTGGTGGCATTCCTCATTATTCCTTTGTGTTCTGTGTTGCCTGAGCCCCACTGCTTAGGGATGGGCCAAGGCAAGCAGAGTGCAGGAGGGACTGCAAAATGTTGGAGTAGGTGTTGCTGCAGCTTTACAAATGGTCAGGGGTGTCAAGAGCAGTCCTTGTTTATCAGCATGAAATCACTGAAGAAAGCAAACAAAAGAAACTTCTATTAAAAGGTATCTGGATTCCTGATAACAGTTTCCCAATACTTCTGTTACAGAAAGGGATTAAGATACTCTAGATCTTTAGAGTACCTAGATCATTCAGGTGCTCTAAATCATGTAAATGCCTTTGTGAAAGACTGGGAAAACAACTAATTCAGACTCAGGTTATTGTACTCCAGAGTGACCAAGGGACAAACAGGGCTCTGATTTCCTTGATGAGAAACACTTTCTTTCTGTCCCCAGCTCTTTGCTCCTTTCCCACTAGGTGTGGCCCTCTGTGCCCTTCCCAGAGGTGATGGGGATGTGCCTGATGTCCTTCTGAACCTGTTAAACCTTTGCCTCCCACGGCACCCCCAGCCAGGAGTTCCCAGGTTAGCTGTGCTTTGTGTGCAGACAAATAATAATAATAAATAATAAAAAATAAATAATAATATAAAATTTTAAAATAATAAATAAATAAAAATAAATAAATAAAATAAATAAAAAATAAATAAAATAAAAAATAAATAATAATACATAATAAAAAATTTGCCTGCTTGGACCCTGCCACCCATTTGGCTTGCCTGGTACTCCTCCCACCTCCCCTTCTTGGTTTGGAAGAAGCAGTGAGTTATTGGTTTCTTTGAATGATTTATTTTCTCCAGGTTTCTCTAGGTTTCTCAGATGCTGATAGTCTGTTAGTCATTAGTGGGAGCAGCCTTTGGATCAGGAGAACTTGTTAGGAGTTAGATTTGTGTTTTTAAACCCAACTGAAAATATTGTGTTGGTGCTGTGCTTGATAGCTCCAGCTGAAATGAAGGTATTGCCCTGCAGCCTGCACTGGCTGGAACCTGGAGCTCTGTGGTCTTTTCTGGGAGTCATGGCAGAGGAAATTAGGGAGGAGAAATCTATTTTTGATGGGCATAAATAAGCCTGCATCTTGTTGGACTTGTTTCAGTTCTGACCAGTTGAAAAACTGGAAGTGTCTGAGCTGAGAGGTGTGCAGTGAAAACATGGGAAAGCAGCAAAGGGGAGCACAGAGAAAAGAAGTGACTGCATGAGCCAGGAGTAAAGGGAAGAGCTAAATCCCAATATTCAGTATGGGTTTATAACCCATGTTCAGGCCCCTTAGTGCCACTTGTGCCCTGCCCGGAGCCATGGCTGGAGCTGCAGGGTGGCCACAGGGGAGTTAGATCTAAATGAGGAATGGAACTGCATTTTGGGTTGGAAACTTTGCTTTCAAAGTGAATCTTAAAGTCCTTACATTGCCAAGCTAACACTGTAGCCTGCCTCACAAAAATAACCTATGGAAAGTGAAGATGGGGCAAAAGAAACCAAACGTAATTCAGAACAAAGTGGATTTTAGCTTTGCTGTAGGAATACCTCTTGTCATCTTCAGATCTTTTTTAGGAATGCTTGTCTGAAAACCTGAGTAAATAAAATTGTGCAGTAGAGGGGAATATACAGCACACCTGGTTCCTAGATATGACATGTTCTTTTTCTGTAGTAGATAAGTCCTGTGCTCAAAATTTTCCATCCTGTCCTTCAGTAAAGCAGCTCACTTTTAGACTGAAGAAGACAGGAATCCATCTTTCTCTTGGGACAATCAGAGTTGCTGCTCTCAGGCCCCCTGTCAGGCAGGTCACCCAGTGAAGGACCTTGTCAGCTAACTCCTGTGCTGAATTAAGTTCATCTTGAAAAATAGGCAGTGTTTATTTTTTGCTTTGAATGGGAGGTCAGCTTTGATGGGATCTGTGTGTCTTAGGCTTTTCAAACCATCTTCACCCCATTGCTCCATCTGCCTATCTGCACACAGGGAATCCTACCCTGAAGATCAGTGTGCTGTACAGTTCATAAGAAAGTAACATTTAAAAGCTCCAGATGTTTCAACTGATGAAATGAAAGAACAGCTCAGCCCTGTACACCCCAATCTTTACTCATCATTTTCCTGTGCTCCCTCTCTCTGGGCTTGTTTTTCTCTTTCTCTCAGGGTGTGAGCTGTGAGCAGCCTGCAGGAAGGATGAGTTGCAGCCACCAGCACACTGACCTGGGTCTTGACTTTCAGCAGGAGCTTCTGCACTTCAGACAAGGGTTATTGATCCCAAAATTAGGTCAGGAACACTGTGATAAAATGAGGAGTGTCCTGTGAAGGAGAGGTTCATTGTTTTTATCCATACTGCAAATTGCCAGCTTCAGTGACTTGAACCTTTCCTGTGTGGATGGAACAGATTCCTTCATTTTCATCTGAGCTTTCTGCACCCCCAGGAGTCTCTGGTGCTGGCAAAACCAGAAGGCATGAATCTGTAATGGGATGAAAGTGGTGACCAGGGCTCTGTGCCAGTGGTTTGAGGAGGACACTGCCAGGGTAGCAGAGGAGGGTTGCTCACAGGCAGGTTGTAGAGGCACTTGGCTACCCCCCAACCTCTTGGAATAAATGCTTCTAAATGCATCCTCCCTGGGGGAAACCTTGAAGCAGGAGGTCAGCTCTGCAAAGCTCTGCTTTGGTTTGGGAGAGATGAGAGAGAGCACTTGGCTCTTCAGACTGTTGTGTGCATCCCCACGGACAGACACACCCCCAGGCAATTCAGCAAAAGCCCAGATCAACAGCTGAACCTCTTGACCATTTTGCAGGCTGTCCCCATCCCTGTAAAACCTCCTTGTTGTGGGGTTGATGTCAGGTCCTCAGCGTGTTCCTGGCAGCAGCACCATGGTCAGAGGGAGTTGCATCCAAGCACTTGGTGGGGCTCACTGCTCCGTGGGTAAGAAGATGCAGACAGAAAGAGAGAGATTGATGCCTCTGAGAGTGGCTTTGCACTGCCACTCACAGCAGCTTGGGGGATGACCTGCACTCCAGGGCAGAGCCTGGGCTGCACTCACTGCATTTTACTCCTCTTCATAGAAAAACCACATAACGTTTTAGTTGCTTTTTGTCAGGAAAAAAAAAAAAAAAGATTCCAGAAAGAGAGAGGCCACTTAGCTAGCTGCCTCAGAGAGGGGCAAAGGGGGGAAATTCAGCACTGCTTTATATATTTGTTTGTGGGAAACCTCTAGAGCTTTGCTTTTGGAGATGGCCAGGGCGTGGTGGTACAGTTTTGTTTTTTTTTTTTTGTAATGGAAACCATTATTTACACGACACTTAAACCACAGTGCTCATTTCACTCGTTAACTCAGCAGCATTCAGACTGCTCTCCAGACAATGGGAGTCAGATATTTGGAGTATTGTTACTGCCATTCCTCTGCCATTTATGCAATGGAAGATGTTTGCATATTACATTTGTCACAGACAAGTACGGGGTATCAGATGTAGGGGTATTAGTTTAAAATAGAACTGGAAAATGCAACTAAATAGGCTCAGCTGCAGAATGCTTTGGATTTTCTAAACTGAAAATTCCCATAATCTTATAAGAATGTGGTGCAATGTGAAAGTTAATGGCTCAGGGGACTGGTGGAGGGAAACAAGGTTTCTTAACTCTTGATAAATAACATAAATCAAAGCCAGCTTGATCAGGGCTGAAAGTCACTGTTATTCTCAGCTTTACTTGTATTTTGGTTTGGTTTGGTTGTGGCCGGACCATACAAATTTATGATCCAGTTTCCCAAATGAAAAGGTGACTCATTCTAATTTAAAAAAGAAAGCAGAGTTGAAACTGAAGAGTAAACATTTTGGGTTTGGTTGGCTTTTTTTTTTGCTTTTTTTTTTTTTTTTTTTTGGTACTGACACAAAATTAGGGCTTGCCTCCCCCCCAACCTCTTGGAATAAATCATTCTAAATGCATCCTCCCTGGAGGAAACCTTGAAGCAGGAGGTCAGCTCTGCACTAGAATTTATTGCAGCTTGGGTGTGTTTGCCAAAGGTTTCCTGCACCCTTGGCATGAGAGGAGGGAGGAGGAGCTCACCGGGAGCCTGAAGGGGTGAGAAGTGGGGTGGGAGTGATGCTGGGTTGCTCCTGGTTGCAGCTAGTTCAGCCCTTGTGCTTCCAGGGCTGGATGTGGAGAAATTAGATTTAATCTCTTTTAATGAAAAGATGGTGAATTTCCAAAAAAAAATCTGGAGGAGGAGCAGTGGAAGGGTATGTAAAAATCCTCGAGTCTAGAAATGGAGCAGGTAATGCTAAAAGACAGTAGGGCTGAGGTGAAATATACTGCAGTTTGGTTCTGCTATGTAAAATAAGCTTTTGATTTATGGAGTGTCAAAAATGTAGATTTCTACGCCTTTCACAATGAAGTTTTTTGGCAAATTTTTGGATGAAAATGATTATGGGAAAAATGTTCAGAATATAATTATGGCTTTGCTGAAGAATTGAGGGCTCTTTAAAGATGTGTTCTGCTTGTGTCTGACATTGCTGCTGTCAGAGGGCCTCGCTGAACTACTGGGTGGCCCCAGCCGTTCTGTGTATTTTACCCCCACCCCTCCTCCAGGGACTGAAAGCAGAGTTTGGCCCAATACTAGAAATACTAGAAATGAATTGATTCCACTGCAGACTCCATGCACTACATGGTGAGATGATTAAATGAGGACTATAAACTGTTGTCATAAAAAATCATGATTTGAAAGCAGGGATCATCATCTCCTTTTGATGGTAGGACAGCACCTATGGGGTCCTGGCCTACGATGGCAATAAAAAGGATAATACAGAACATCCTTCATGTGCCTTTGCTTCTTTTGGGAGACAAAGTCCAGCTGAAAGCATTTTGAATGCTTGCTATTTGAATTAAAGTATTTTTATTTCTAGCTTCTGCAATTAGAACAGTGAAATTTGAGTGGGTGCAGTTTTTTCTACCAGAGAAATCTTAGCCTGCAGTTTAATCTCCATTTATTTGGTTAGAAGAGCTCAACAAGAAGACTTCGGGGGCATCCACTGGTTAGAAAACTCAGGGTGAACTCTTTGTGGTGCTTCTGGTTTCTTAGCACCTCTTTCACAAATGTATTGTGGACCCCCTGGAAGGATTTGCTGTTGCCTCTTCTGCTTTGGCCACCAGGGTAGGGGCATCCTGATGCAGTTGCTTACCTGGTGCTAAGGTACAGTGCCACCAAACCCAGGTCCCCAGAGGGAAGGCTGGCATCCAGGTGAGGCTGGCATCTCTGCCAGGAGCTGGAGGAGGTTGCTCCATCCTGAGGATTTCCTGGGTGAGGTGTGGGAGCAGGCAGTGGCTGGCACTGGCTCTCCAAGCAGTGCCTGGGAAGGCTTCATGCCCAGCAAGCCACTTATTTTCCTACCTTGCTGTAGTATGGAATGATTAAAAATATTAATGACCACTTCCCTCAGCACTGCCCGAGGGCTGCATTCTGCTGGGCTTTGGAGCCTGCACTCCCTTCCTGCCTTTAGAGATACAATCCTGAAGCTTCTGCCATCCTTTGCTGCCCTTTTCTGCACACACAGAAAGCCTCCTACATCTTTTGGAGGAATGTTCCCTGAGCAAACCAGTTTGGGTGTCAGTTGCTGCTCCAGCCCAGCACTCCCCATGCCCCGAGGTGAGGTGAGCACTGGGGCTTCTTGCACACATCAAGGGCTGGAGGGCTGGGGCCACAGCACACACTGGTACTGGGCAATCATCTTCTGATGTAACCATAAACCTCGAGTGTCTGTTTAATATCTCAGATGTTTCAATTTGCATTTCATTGAAACTTGGCAAAAGGTTATCAGCTCGGATCCAAAATTCTCACAAAAATTGTTCTAATATGTAAAGTAAGTTTTGATTTATGGAGTGACAAAAATGTAAATTTCGAAGCATTTCAGTTTATTTTTTTGCCAAACTTTAGACTAAAATGACTTTTTTAAAGTGAAATGATTCTGGATGTAGTTATTTTCATGAGCGTGGAGTAAAAGCAGTTGAGGATGTTAATTTAACTGCATTTAGAAATAATTCTTACAAAGACTGTAGCTTCCCAGGAAATGAATAAGACATCTCTACTGAGCTTATTAAGAGGAAAAGTTGTAGCCAGAACATGGTATTATTTTTGCAGGGGACCTGAGCATGAAATTATAAATACATTTAATATTGCTAAAAAGCTGTATTCCTCTTGATCCCCTCGTGAGAGCTGTCGACTCGTTTCGGAGGAGTTTTGCATCATAAAATATGACAACTCATTCTTTTGTAGGACTTGTTATAAAAAAGCTCAGTAAAAACACCCAGGATTTCAGAACACGCTTGGTTTGCCATAGGAAAACCTCTGACCCTGGAGGAAAAGATTAATTTTGGTTTGTACTTACTGCTGGAACACCACTGAAATTAACACAGACTTCCAGTGTACATGCACACATAGATTTTATAGAAGAAATGTATAAAAGCAGAAGAAATGTATAAAAGCAGATTGACTTTGGCAGGATAAAATTTCAACATTGGGCTAATCTAAGATTTGTGCCAGTAGTTTGGAGCAAGAAAAGGGTACCAGCACCTCACAGAAATCCTCAATTTAAATGTAATTGTCAGCTTTTTGCTTTCAGATACACGGAAACGTGGTATTTCTTTCATAAATCCCTACTTTGTTGTTGTTTTATAGATAAAACAGGCAATGGGGTCACTTGTGTTTAATCATTTTAATTAAAAGTGTGAATTTTGCCAGTTGCATCAGCTGGTCTATCGTTTTCTAGGGAAGGATTTCTGCTCTGAAATTGGTTTTAAATCTGGTTACCTTTTAATATTTGAAATCCCAGAAACGTGTTTGGATTAAAAAAAAAAAAAAAAAAAAAAGAAAAAGAAAAAAAAAGATAGCCCATTAACTTTGCTTTTAATATTGGAAGGGTATTATTTAAATTTGATATTTTCTTCCAGTCTTCTAAACCACTCCTGGGGTGGAGTGCAAGGAACCAAGCCTTACTCAGTGTACTTGTAACAACAACTTCTCTAGATAAAGCTTGAAATATCTCATGCAAGAAATGTCAGCGTTTCCAAATTCTTTTCCCCCAGTGAAACAAATTTAAAAAAAAAAAAAAACAAAAAACCAAAACAGAAAAGGAACATTTTCACACAGCAGGGAAAGGATCCTGAGGAGTTTTGAATGGGAAATGTCAAAACAGAAAGTGTAACTGTTTCAGTTTCCCATTTCTTTTCATTTTGATTCAAGACGAGATTTTAAAATTTTGATTATCTCCATCACGGAATGAAAAGCCTTTGTCAAAACTGCCAGTTGCACATGAAAAAAGTTTCAAGTTCTAAAAATCACCTTTTTCCCCGTGAGAAGTCATATTGAGTGAGGCAGCTGGACCAGCCCCCAGGTGATGCTGAGCAGCACCCACCCAGCTGCTGTCCCTGCCCCGGGGAAGGTCCCGGGGGGGCTGTGCTGGCCGTGCCCCCAGCCAGCTCTGCCTCCCCCAGCAGGCTGGGGCTGAGCTCAGGGAGCTGAAGGGACCAGCTGGATTTGGGGGTGTCAGGAGATGTCAGGTGCTGAGGTGACCACGCTGAGGTGAGGGAGGACCCAGGCAAGGGAAGAGGTGTCCCCAGGGCATCCCCTTCAGCAGGCCCTGCCAGGGGCAGGCGAGGCTCCAGGGGCCAGGTGTGCTCTCCATCCATTTAGGATTGGACATTAGAAGGAATTTATGGAGAGGGTGATCAGACATTGGAATGGGCTGCCCAGGGAAGGGGTGGATTCTCCATCCCTGGAGATATTTCAAAAGAGCCTGGATGTGGCACTCAGTGCCATGGGCTGGGAACCACGGGGGGAGTGGAGCAAGGGTTGGACTTGATGAGCTCTGAGCTCCCTTCCAACCCAACCAGTTCTAGGATTCTATGATCCCAGCTCCACAAACCACCTCCTTTCCAAGGGGTCCAGGATGAAGGCTCCCCGGAGGCAGCTGATCAGAAAGTTTCTCTGCAGAGTCGCATGTCTGAAATGTCAGGTGCTGTGCTGACGTTTTGGGGTTTGTTTCAGCCACGGAGCAGTCAGGGATGAAGGACAAATCTGTGGGTTCCTCCCTGGCTCCCTCTGTCCCCCACTCACATGGGCAGCAGAGCTGGCTCCTCCTCACCGTGCTGGCTGGCAAGCAACAACCCCATCCCTGGCAGAGCCAGGGCAGGCAGAGGAGGCTTGGGACAGGCCCTGCAGGGTAGACTGACACCCCAAACCCAGCAGCACCCACGTGGAGAGGTCTCATGAGAAGGGACATGAGTCCTCTGTATGGGGACAGGTGTGTGATGCTCCTCTGGGCATGGCAGCTGTAGCTGGGGGTACTCTGGTGGTTACAACAGGACACCCCATGCTTTCATGGGGAAGATGTGTTCTTCCTCAGGTTTGTGAAGTGTCTGCACATGTGCCATAGGTCTCCCTGAAAGAGGGAAACCAAAGAGGGAAGAGTTAGAAGCCCTGAGGGCACAGGAGGTCCTGCAGTAAATAGCCACCCAGTTCCTGGGCCTTTAGTTACTGATGTGGTGGATGCCTCATTGATCTCACCAGGATGAGTGACATGGTTTTGGTAAAATCTATAAATGCAATTTGCAGGTTGCTTTATAAAAGTGCAGTTCAACTTCTGGTGATGGAAGTCACAGCTAGATTTTTTTTTTTATACGCAAGGGAAAAAAAACCCCAAAAAAACCCAACACCTCAACCTCTCTCAGTGTCAAACTCTGTTCAGTCTTCCTCCCAAGTAATTGGTCCATTTTTAATTTTTTCCTATTGCATTCCTGATACTGCAGGCAACCCTGTGACCTGTTTAGGAAAGGAGTTTATATTTTAAATATATATTGTCTTGATGTGTGCATTATTTAAATGTATATATGCATATTTAAAAGTAAAAATCTGGTGGTTTTCTATTGCCTTTAGTTACAACAGGGAAAAAAAAAACCTTGGGTTTTTAAATGCTTCTAAAATGCTTCTAGATCTCAGGATAAATCTTATGTTTTCCCTGTGAGTACCTGGCTCTGGAAGATGATGCCAGCTGGTAGTTTTGCAGAACTTTGATCCTGGCTGAGTTCAGATGGGTTCAGCAAGCAGGAGGTGTGCTCAGCTCAGCAGCATTTACACACTGCTGAACATACCTTGGAAGTCTCAGTCTGAGCAGTCTCAGCAGCATCCTTCAGCCCCCAGGCCTGAGTAGTAAATAATAATAATGCTCTGATAATGCTCCTGAGCAGGCATCCTGGCCTAATATCCAGCCATGCCTTTATCCATCCGTGGTGCATGTGGCACCCCAAAGTGTTCCTTGCATTAGCAGCAGCAAAAGAAATGCAGTTGAAGAAACATCAGTCTGTTTGTCCTCTGTTTGCATTAATTATAAGTCCACCATACCCGAGGACTGATATAACTTTATTGTATAGGAGCCTTCAAGTAAAACAGTATTTACTGTGAAAGATGATTGCAGTTTCAATAACAGCTCCTTCTTATTACTTAAAAACATATATTTAGCTGGATACCATGAGCACTAAGTTTAGTTCACTTGGCAGCACGTTAACCACCCTTTTATAATCTTTGTGTTTAAAATCCCAAATAAGCCATAATTCACTGGCCATGCTGAGCGGTGACTGGATGTATCCTATGTTTTAGAATAAAAGTATAAAATTACAGAGATATGATCAATTATTTTAAAAAATGTAAATGCAGTGAAATGGTGTAGAAGAGAACCACATTGGTCTTCATTGCTCTGAGAACAGAAATTGCTGGGAAGCAGAGGAGAAAGCAATCTGCAAAGGAGCAGTTCCTGGGGAGAAATGGCTTTTCTGCAAATGGCACTGAGTGAATTCAAAAGAAAAATGGCTAACAAGGCATTTCCTAATAACAAGCCAAGGGTGTTTCATACCCTTTCATCTTTAAAATCACAAATGTAAAGCAAATGTAGTGTTCCTTATCACGGAGCCCATGTTTTCCTTCAGGGCTGAGAGCAGTGTAGGGTGTGTTGGGTGAGGGTCCCACGGTGCTGCTGGCTCTTCTGGGTGATACTGGGAAGCAGCAGAGAGCCACTTCCATGGGACACCTCCTTTCACCCCCACCTGAAGTGTGGGGGTTTCACCCTTCCTGCAAACCAGGGCTGGGAGGGGGCTGGAAAAAAATGAGATGCTCACTTGGTGGGAGACAACCTTGAGTGGTTTAGTTTCTTCCTTCTCACTTGGTGAGAATTAGGAGCAACCTGAGCAAATACAGATGATCCTTTGAGGCATGGTTATAGGAACGATGTGGGATTTCAACCTATTTTGGGCTCGTTTGTGTTTTTCCAAATCTCTGAGGTGTGCAGCATAGGAAGAAACCAAAAAGAAGTGGCGCTCCCTAGTGGTGAGGACAGCAAGTGTCTGCTCTGCTGGTGACTGGCATCCTGTCCTCCTCCTTCTTACCACTTCAGCTTGGATTTCCCTAAAAGTGCTGAGCTCCAGAGGAGCTGGGCACCTCTTGAGAGGGCTGACTGCTCTAGACAAAGGCATTTTGGAGACAGTGCCCTCAGGTTGGTCTTCTAAACACATTTCCCTGGAGCTTGGTGTTGAAGGGATGGGGGTTTTGTGTTGTTTTGGCTCTTCTGTTGGATGATGTTTAGGGAAATGAGGCTGCTCAGTAGGAGCTACATACAATTTTGCCACACTCAAAGGCAGTGGAAGCTGTTGGCTGTCCTCAACCAAACTGGTTCCAGTAAAGGCCTCAAGAATAACCAGTTTCCTACAAGGTTTAGAAATATATATCTGGTTGATTAGAGCAGAAAGGCTCTGTCCCTTCGGACAGGAGGAAGGGATGTGCTCCCAGGCAGTGTGCCTGGGTTCTCCAGCCCAGGTGCCTGCAGCACTTGGCCAGGAGCTCACAGCCCAAGGCCCTGTGAGCTCAGGCTTGGTTATTTCCAGTGCTGCTGGAAATGCATGGGGGGGTTACTTAGGTTGCATATTTGCTGCCAAAAACCCAGCTGTCCATCCCAGTCCCACCCAGTCATTGTCACAGCACCAGCAGACACGGTGCAGGGTGAAGCCACCCAGCTCTGTCCCAGACTGCATTTTTTTGGCCTGGTTAGTCTGGAGCTTGAGGAGATGCTTGACCCAGGCCCTGGGACAGTTGTGTCAGTGTGGGTGCTGGCCCAGGGGATGCCCAGGGGATGAGCAGGAGCCTGTAGCAGGGGTGGGGCTGCCCCTTTGGGACCTCCAGCTGATCGTGACACCCAGCCCCGAGGCTCCCAGGGAGCTATTTGTGGTGTGATTGCCCAGGCTTCTGTTCTGCTCCTGTTTCTGGTGAACTATTGTGAGTGTCAGGAAAGTTGCCCTGCATCTTTGTTGCAAGCCTTTTGGGTGAACAGCAGCAGCTTTGCACTTGCAAATTTTCTTCTGTTCCTCCGAGCCATATTCTAATTTGGAGTTTCTCATCTTTCTGTTTAACAGGAAAGATGCCTGCTCTAAAAATACAGAATATGGCTTCGGATCCCTGTTCTGAGAACAGCTGGTCACGTTCAAAATGAATGCCTAAAGAAAATAGCAAATTTGAAAAGAAATGTGAATTTTTTGAGTTCTGGCAAGGGGAAGGCTGTCCTGAGCTGAGGCAGCCAATTCCCGGGTGACTCCAGCGCCAGCACTTTTGCCTTCTCTGTCTTGCTGCAGAGCTGGTGCTAAGGTTTCAGTTTCACGTAAACCATTCCCCAAATGGTTAGCTCTGGAAATAACAGCCCAGTTCCAGCGATGACACAGGTGACATTTTCAAAATCAAAAACTGGGACAGTTCTGTAGTGACATTTTTAGGGTCTCAAAATATCCCTGCAAAAGACGAACGTATGCTTAAAAAAACATGCTGATGTCACTGCTGCCAGTGCCTGCTTCAGCACACACACACTTGCCTGAGCACAAGGTTTTTTCCAGTTGCTTTAATTCGAAGTAAATTGTGTCATGAAACACCAAAAGTGCTGCTAACATTCATCCTGGGCTTGGCTGAGCCATTAGGCTGAACCCATTTCAACTTCAGTGAGTTGAGGAAAGCGGCGGGACGAGTCCGTGGAGTCTCTTGGGTGGTTTAAAGCTGTTATCTTTCAGCCCAGACCTTTGGTGGGGTGGGGTCTGTGATAGTTGCCCGCAGCTCAGGCCTGAAGTGTCAGGCAGGCACTGGTGCACCAGGGCTGGAAATCTCACCACTGATGCACGAGGCTGCCTGGGTTTGAAATCCCACCACCAGCCCTACAGATGCTGGCGTGCCCCAGCTCTCTGCAAGCATGCAGTAACTCCTCATCCTTTCAGGGCAATGTTTTCACACTGTGCTTTTGGAGCTAGGAATTGAACTTTTTCTTTCTTTTTTTTTTTTTTAGTTTAGGTTGAAAGTGAAAAACCTGTACACCTTTGAGGTGGCTGGAAGAAGCTCCTGGGTTGCTGAGCTGTCCTAGGGTGGTCTGTCTGAAATAAGTTGTGGTGATCCTTTGAGTTGAACAATTAGAAGCTGAAATCGTTTTTCATACAGATTCACAAGTCCCACTAATTAGAAGTGGTGCTTTCCTGCCTGTCATCAAAATACAGTAAATCCTGGAAGTTGTGTGAGGCATACGGTGTTTGGGACAACATGTCGGAGATAAGATGTCTCTGCTAATGAAGAACAGAACATGTTCCCCTCGGGGATTGCAAGGAGCTCTCTAAGCAGAGATAACTGAATTGTTGTGACAACTTGGAGCAAAAGGTGGTTTTGCCCCAAGATTCTTGGTGTCAATTACCCAGTGTGGTGCAGGGTGGCTGGAGGGGGCCAGGAGCCAGCCCCAGCCCCCTGCCCAAGCCTCAGCTCTGCTGCCTGGGAGGGGGCTGAGCCTGCAGAGGGGCTGGGAGCAGCCCAGGGGGCTCAGCACTGGGCTGGGGGTCAGTAAACAGACCCCAGTGGCTTGGCCAGACCCCTCCTCCTAAAGGCAACTTGCTGAAGGTACTTTACAACATGAAGGGTACACAGGAAAAGGTGACAGTTTCACAGAAGTGAATTGTAGGCATCCTGAAGTCTGCCCCTCGTTACAACGGGGCTTTTCTGCTGATGGGTATTTCCTACAGTGTTTGTCAAACAGTAGGTTCATGGCTTAGTCAGGGACAAAGTTATTAAGGACATAAAGCACCATCTGGATGATGCTAATAAACATAAAACCTAACCTTCAGCTACGCTGCAGCAGTGACCAGACTGCACCACACCAGATTACCCTTTGTTTGTGTTAAAATCTGAGCCCTGTCCTAACCCCCTCGGCTGCCCAACCTCATATATTTTGTTCTGAAAACCTAAAATGTGGTTATCCCAATGAGACAACCAAGTGACCTGTCCCTGGCATCTTACTGGAACACTGGTTCTTAAAAGGGCTGATTTCGTAGCAGAGTTTCTTTATGGTTTCTAAACAGTTGGTGGTTGGTTTTCAACTTTTGTTTGGGATTTCAGATTCTCAGTTTAGTTGGTAGTTCATGTGGCAAGGAAAAAAAAAAAACAAACCCTCTTGCATGCTGAAAAAAAAACCCCAAACCTAGCCTATAAATGCATTACGGACTTGTTTATTAAAAAAAAAAAAAAAAAAAAAAAAAAAAAAAGATGGGATTTTTCATTTGAAATCTACCTTGTGCTGTAGGAATGACCCAGCTGTCACTGTCACCTTATTCCCAGGACTTCTTCCAGAGTGTGTTGCTGCAGGGGACAGAGCTCTAGAGGTTGGGCTGTGCAGGCCTAACCCCAGCCATCAGACAGGAAGGTTTTCCTCTGCAGGAAGGCTTTGGGTTTCTCTCTAGGTTTGTCAAATAAACCTGTGCTTCTCCCCACCAACTTGCCATTGCAAGGCAGCATCCTCTGATGAACACTGCCCAGGCACTGAGGTTTCTTGTTGTCAGTACAGCTTTGCAGACAGCAGCAGAGAGGTGCTGGCAGCTCCTTGCAGCTCTTCCAGCAGTGCTGACCTCGGGGCTCAAAGACCAGGACAGGCAGCAGCTCCATCTGAGCCTCACACCCAAACCCAGGGCTGGGCTGGGCTGGCCAGGAGGTGCCACACACCCTGTCCCAGGATGTCACCCCCCTGGCAGCAGCCTCAGAAGGTATCAGCCTCTTCACCCGCCCAGGCCCAGCTGAGCAGACCTCTAGACAAACACAGCTTCATGTGTTATTCAGTGCTAGGAGGCTGTGAGAAAGATGCCTGCATGGAGGTGGCCAAATCTGATGCCAGAACGAGTCAGATGCTTCCCAAGTGAACATGCACATGTGTGAGAATGAAAATGTTACGCTTAAAAAGGACAGAAAGTGAAGTTTGCTGTCTAATCAGAGGCTTCTCTGTGCTGCCAGCCTGATCTGCAGCTTGGTGTGTGGCAGGTGACAAGCAGCACCACAATGGGAAGGTCCCTGCCAGCCCAACCTGGCCTTCCCACACACCCCAGCTGAAAGGAGTGCTGAAAGGGACCTGCCACTGGTCCTTGGAAAATAGTCTCCTTTTTTAAAAAGATAAATCACAAAACGTTGTGAGCTGTGCTGTGCAAATTGCCACGGAAGCAGCAGCCAGGGCTTGGCAGCATCAGGATGGAGGCAGGGGCCTGAGCAGTAAGCCTGGCATGGGAAAACTGCTCCAGGCAAGAGAGCTGAGGACACCTGTAGCTTCTTTTTCTCCCTTCTCTGCAGACAGGCTCAGGGTTAGTGCAGTGTTTCCTACAGAAGTGCAGGGTGTTTCCACCCTGCCTGCACGGCTGTAGTAGGGATGCTTCTGGGAGCAGGAGGAGCAGACTCATGAAACCATGTCAGTGGTGATTGTTCCTCTGCACTTTTACACCTCTGCTACAACCACTATTCCACGTTTACTTTTGTTAGGTAAGCCTGAAAGTCTCCCCTTCCCTTTCTCCCCAGAGAACCGAGCTGCTGGAGGTCAGTTCTCAGTCTCTTTGCTGCTGGGAGGTGCACACCCCTCCTCTTCAGAGTATCTGAGCACAAGTGTAGCTCTTCTGAGGCTTTCATCTTTTGCTTGGGTCTCACACAAACACCCAGGGAGGAGCTGCTGCCCCCAGTCACAAAGCAAGGCAAGAGTCAGAGAGTTCTAAGCAAGCATGGGGAGCAAAAGTTGTTGGTGTTTTGTTTTTTTAGTGCAGGGTGTGTGTTTGCAGCTGGGCACACACGTTCTTGGCTCCACACCCCCATCCATGGAAGCTGCATGGTTTGGTGACACAGCAGCTCAGGACAAGGCATCCCCTCCCAGTGCAGTGACCCATGCGTGGGGAACACTTGCTTTCTCCTCACCAGACCCCTCTTTTCCCCTACATTCTGCATCTGGGATATTTTGATGAATTTCTGCTCAGAAACACGAGGTGTAAATGAAGTAGAAATGCTGGGTCAGAAGCCTCTGCTCAGCTAAACCAATTTCTACTCCTGAACTTTTAATACTAGTAAACCATTCAGTAAAAATCTTCTGTCTGAAGCCATTATGGGCATATGACACTTGAACAAAAGGAGCATTTCTGGTTTTCATCCATACTTTGGCTCTGATCTTACCTTCCTTTTAGAGAGTATGTTGCCTCTAGTTGTCTCCATGTGTAGTAGATTTAGCTTCAGGTGGAAGAAAGTAGCAATTTTTGTGAACAACAAAAAATTCCGTATGAAAATCAGCTTCAACTTAATTATTCATAGAGTAATATTCACAACAAGAAGCATCAGAATAGAACTTCACTAAATATTCACAGTTTGGGAATATTCCTGTTTACTTGCTAACGCTTTTTGCAAAATATGAGCCCAAATACAGGAAATGTGTATATAATGTGCTATTATTCATTACAATTAAATGTGCTTTGGTTCTCAGAGACTCCTGCTAAAATCTGCACTCTGGTGAACAAGTCTGTGCTAGATTATTTAGTGTCTGCTATTAATAAATATTTCATTGTGGGGACGGAAAGTATTTCTTCTGCTTTGTGATACAAGCCCATTTTTTGCATCCTGAAGAATATTTAAGGCCCCCTATTTTTATTTTTTTTTTCCCCTGGGACAAGACTTCCATGCACAGGCAGCTGCTGAGCTGATTTAGCAGCTGGTATTTGGGTGGGTTGGGTGTGATTGAGATGGAAGAAGTAATAAGGAGCCCAAATCATCCTTGGGAAACTGTCCCCTCCATTGGTGATCCTGAGATGCTGCTGAATTCAGACAAGGCTACTGACCTTAAACCAGGATTTTCAACTGGAGAGGCCTTTTCAATGGTCTTTTTAAGGCCAATGGAAAACAAGTGAGTTTTCCAAAAGGCATTATTCAATGGAAATGTTTATTTGCCAGAGATACCACGGGTAATCACTTCCTGCCACCAGAACGGGACCCTATTGTGTGTCAGAGAAGTGAGAGGAAGGAGTAAACCTGGCCAAAACATCTTTCTGTGTCACCATGCAGCCTTGGGAAGCCAAGGCTGGGTTTCTAGCAAAAACAGCTTTTTTACCTCATTTTTATCAAAACATCCATGGGAAGATAAAGAAGCAGGAGGGGAGACCCTGGGAAAGATGGGGCAGGCAGTGGGTGACCAGGTCTGGTCCTCTGTCCTGCAGGGCTTGGGACTTTCCCTGTTCTAGGCTGACAGAGTCAGTGGTGGATGGGTCCAGGGATTGTTACTGTGTCACAAACACCAGCACGGGTCCTGGAATATTTACACAGGGTCTTTTCTGGTGGTGCCAAGGTGGCTCCTCAAGGTTTCAGTCCCACCTCAGTCACCTCCCCGAGGCTCCCGCTGGCTTCAGTCATGGATTTTCATGGTGAGTTTGGTGGGGTCTTTTTGAAGAGCTCTGTGGCAGTTGAAGGAGGAAGAGGAAGGTGAGGGTGCAGTGAGGGTGCTGAGGGTGCAGTGAGGGTGTGTGTGCACTGCCTGGAGGACTGGGTGTGTGGCAGGTCTCTGCTGCAAGCCCCGAGGCCGGGCACTCTTCCAGAAGATCCAGAGGAGAAAAGCAGAGATGCAGGAAAACAAAATGGCTCCTCCTGCTCCTCACAGCCCCAAAGCACCATTGCCTCTTGCTGCCTTGGGCTGTGTTGCTGCTGCAGTGACAAAGTCACCAGCACAGAGTGGAGCTTGGTGCTGCTCTGGGTTTATTTATGGCAGAGCTCTGGGTTGGGGCCACAAGCACAGCAGTGATTTCAGTGCAGTGGTTTGTGGAGGAGGTGGTGGATAGTTCATGCAAGCTACTCTCTTCCTCTTCAGCCATTACTCTCATGGTTTTCCCAACACCCAAGTCTAATAGCTACTTAGGAATCCAAAACATCAAGGTTGACACTGTTTCCTAATTCCACTCTTACTTCAGACAATTAATTCCATTTTCAAGCTGAAGAAGGTGGTTTTTTTCTGTTGGATGAACCATGCTCCAATGTCCTTTCATCATTAATGAACAATCCCCCCTCCCACCTCCCAGCTGCCCATCAGTGCTGTGTCCCTGTACCAGAATCACACACACACCCTTCACTGGTTTTAATAATCTGCGTGTGGTCTGTCTGGCTGTTCTGTCTGTCTGGCACAGCTTTCCAAGGCTATTAAGAAGGAAAAATAGCACTGGCTGTCAGTGGGAGACCAGGGAAGATTTTCAAGGTGAAATCCTGCAGCAAACTGATTTCTTTCACAAATGTGAGGGACTCGTGAGGACCCCACTCACGTGATAAATATTTATGATTTGGGAGGTGGAACCCAAGAGTAAGGAAAGTCTTCTGACATTGACCATCGTGGGAATTTTGGGGGGAGAAGGACGGGAACAAAATGAAGGGGGAAATTCAGCAATTTTAATAATTTCAATTGTATTTTCTCAGCAATTTACTTTCCACTTGGGAAAAAAATCCTTTTGCGTTGGAAAGAGTGAATGGGAGGGGAATCTGTTTTCTTCCCAGTCTAAGTTGCTTCTCTTCAGCCTGTAAATCCTGAAGTGGGACTCCCTCCATGGAAAACACTATTGCAGTAATGGATTTGTTGGCATCTCTCAAAGCTGAGGGACTGTGTGAATTTGCCAATGTATGGATCTGCTTTCCTTCATTCCAAGTTTCTCAGCTGACTTGTGATTACATTGCAGGGAAGGCAGATATATTTTCTGGGGGTAAACTGAGATTCTGACCCAGGGGAGGAGTAAATTCTTTTAAATGCTTTTTTCCTTTCTTCATGTAGAAGCCTGAGGAGATGGAGACCACTCCCTTTGGATTCAAAGGTGTTTCTTTGCCAAGAGGGTTGTCTTGGTTGAAGGGATGAAGTGCATTGAGCACATACCCCTTCCCTTGCCTGTTGTTGGGGAGATTGAACCCTGAGTATTCCAGAAGAGACTGTCCACATCTTCTCAGGAGTGGTTGGACATCTCTGGGAAAATCTGGGAGCATGAGCCAGCACGATTCCTGTGTCTCCTGATTCATCTCTGGGGCTCAGCCTGCCTTTTTTTCCCCATCAAAACTGTTTCAGCTCTTTTTAGTGGGTCCTTGTGCAAGTTGGACTTTCCCTTAAAAAAATGAAATTAAATTTTAAAACCTGACTATTCAGAAGCTTTGAGTAGAAAACATTGTTCCCCTAACAGAGAGGTTCCTCTGGGGATGCTGAAGCATCCACTCAGCCATGTCTGATGGGAACAGATGGGGAGATTTCGTGTTCCCAAATAGTAATGTTTTCCTTCTAGTTCAGTTGGACTTTATTCTGTTTGTGCAGAAGCCAAACATATTCCTGTGTGGACGTAGGGTGTTAGTCTGCCTGCATCATTCCAAAATGTACCTTCTGCAAATTTTTCTGTGGGTTTCAGCAGTTATGGCAGTAAACATAGGTATTTGTGCTCCTATGGCAGGTGAAACTTTGAGCTGATGAGGGAAACAAAAGAAAGAAAAAAGTAGTGGTTTATACATAGGGATAAAAGCTTTAAAATACTTTTGCAGCTAAAAGAAAAAAAGTGATCCAGCTGTCCTCATCTCACCTAAACTGAGGTCCATGGTTGGAAAAGTTGTGTCTTTGGCTTGGTGTCCTTCACTATTCATGGGTGGGTGATGGA
Organism: Heliangelus exortis; assembly: GCF_036169615.1. Classification (NCBI taxonomy): domain Eukaryota; kingdom Metazoa; phylum Chordata; class Aves; order Apodiformes; family Trochilidae; genus Heliangelus; species Heliangelus exortis. The sequence continues at coordinate 37,317,874 of NC_092427.1, read as the reverse complement.
GTTGCCCCCATCCAGCAGCACCAAGCCCTGGGGAGTTTGCCATACCTGGGCTGCTGGGAGGGGTGCAGGAGTTAAAAACTCACCTTGCAAATTCTTCTCCCTGCTAGTTTGTGTGTGACACTTTTTGTTCCCTCTGAAGGAAACCACACTAATAATTCAGGGCTGTGCCAGGACGTTTAAGGAAGAGCAGATACTGAGCTGAATTCTAAACAAAAGTGGGGTGGGGGGAGTAAAACTGTGTTTTCTGTCTAATTTTCTCAGATGTGAGGGCCTATTTATGATATCCCTCATGCCTCAGAAAGCTCTCTGGAATCAACACATATGTGCTGTCATGCAACCTGGTTAAATTTAGCGGGGGGATGAATTTTCCTTTAGGACAAGTGTTTGCTCAAAGCTGATACTGTTTCAGTGTCAGGAGGAGCTCTGGGTTGAGTCCTTTCTCATCTGCCACCCGGAGAGCTCTGATGCTCCAGATCCTGTGTTCTGCAGGGTACCTGGGGGCTCTGCTGCCCCATCACCACAGCATGAGGGGTCAGATGTTCAGCTGGGGTGCCCAGACTGACTTTCCCCAGAGCTGAGAGGGCAATTCTCACCTCACCCAGGGTTGCTGTGCAGGGCTAAGAAACCAGTCTGTGATTTTTGTCCTTTTGGATTAGGCAGTACTGATTTCACAGCTTTCATTTTTGGGTCAAAACCAGTGGTTAATGAGCTTGCTGTTAGATGGGGGACCCTAACAGTTCTACCTTTTAATAAACATTACTTCTTTGGTGGATGTCTGTGTGTGCACACCAGAGAGAGCATATGAATAGTTGGTAACAGCTGGAATTTAATTTAATAAATGAACACCGAAAATGCAGGGCTGACTAGTGAGGTGAATTATTGGCTTTTTCATCAGTGAGCTCATGAACCACATCCAATCCAGACCAGAGAAGGAAAAAAAATCCTTTTGATGAAATGTAAGGAGTTGTAAAGGAAATTCAAGCCCTAGCAGGCCAGTTCTGTCTCGTGGTTGCCACGCAGAGGCTGCAGGAGGTCCCAGCTCCATTACCCACTGCAGGCCAAACATCAGGGGCTGGTGGCAATGGAAGGACACAGTCTGGACCCCTCCTTTAGGGCTGCTGTCCCAGCTTGTTGTATTAGAAAGCAGAATCTGAGACAGCTTCTTGAGCAATTTCCCTCTCCCTGGATTACATAGCAGCGACTCCAGGAAACTGGGGAGGGAGAGAACTTGTAGGGGGGGGGTTGGCTTAGTTGCTTTTTTTTTTTTTTTAAAACCTAAACTATCAGCAGACTCCTAGCCGAGGGGATTGGTTTTTGTAAGCTTGAGATTGAACAGAGATGGCAGTTTGGACATAGTAAGGCATTTTTTTTAAATGAGGGCATTTTCATTGTTTGCCATCATTGGTTTCCCCTAAGAGAGGATGGTGTTACCATGGGGGGAACGCCTGGGTCCAGAAACCCTGCATCTGCTTCAGCTGCCTCCTCCTGCTGGGAACTAGTGCCTTTGATTAAAGTTTTTAAGCTGGATGCTTACTGTTGGAGCTTTTCTGTTTGAAGTGTTAGGGGTCTGAAAACATCCTGGGCTACTTTCAGCCTGATGTACTTAGGCCCTGGGAGGAAGTTATTTTTGTTGGCCGTTCCTCAAGCGCCGGCACTCTGCTCGGTGATGTGTGAAATGCTAATATCAGGAAACTTTCCTTCCCAAGTAATTTACACTAGAGAAGGAACAGATTCAGGGAGACAGGGTGAAGCCCCAGGCCCCTGTCACGGAGCAGACAGGAGATGATTTTCTCCTCTTCAACCCAGGGTGGGGTTTTTAAATTTCGTATTAAGGCGTTTTGGAAGGAGTTATCTTCTCAAGCGTTAGGCGTGCTCGGGGCATCGTGTGGGTTGCAGTGAAGGAAAGGAGAGCAGCTCACAGACCAGGGGGAGCCTGGCTCAGGGTGGTTCGGGGGCTCAGAGGGACCCCCTGGCTCGGTGCTGCCCTGGAGCTGGGTGGGTGCTGAGCGCCGGCAGCTCTTGCGCTAACTCTGCAGCGGCGTCTGCAGCTCCTCACAGCACAGCTGACAGGTTAGATCTGCTTCAAGTGTCCCAGAAGTCCCTGGACTTGTCATTTCTCCAAGTTTAAAGATACGCTCGAAGCTTCTAAAAATATTACATCTTCCCACAAAAAAGTAATAAATTGAAAAGTGTTATTAAGATGCATTAAGGGCGCTCGGCCTGACCGTGCCTAAAATGGAGAGAGTGTCCACTGAAGGGAGTACATGTTCTTCCTGGTTTAACCCACACAAATTGCACTTGTAACTTGCCCTGACAGACACTGTCTCTATAAATAAGTCCCTGTCACCTCCCCCGGGTACAATAACACAGTATACTAGAGGTGTCAAACATACGGCCCATAGGCCAGATCAGCCCACATATGTACTCAGAGCTGACAGAATCTAATCTTTCATCTGAGGAAAATGAAGAAGTCTCTAGACCTCAAAAAAAAAAAAAAAAAAAAAAAAATGCTTTGGAAAGAAGTTGAAACTCAAGAAGTTCAGTAACATCTGCTCCAGTCCGTGGGCGGCCAGACACGGGGATGCAGGGCAGGAATTTGTTGTTGACTTGACTGGGGTGTCAGTGCTGGGGGATGATTACCAAGCCTCATGCTTTTTTTTCTCAGGCTGAGAGGCCCTGGGTCATTCTAACACCCTGAAGAAAATGTCAGTGTCTGTTTGTGGCTAGTTAACTGCTTGTTATAGACCTTCTGCCAACAGAGGCAGTAAGAAGAACTTCCCTCTGTGATGCTTATTCTTCCTGCCTGCATTTTGCCAGGGAGAGGTGGCCACGGACCTCAGGATCTGCCCTTCCTTGGTTGCCCTCGTAGCCTTGCTCTCTGCTTCATTCATCTTTCTGGTCTGTGGGTGGTGACTGGAGTTTGCTGTGCTCCTGGAGAGGCCTCCTGGCCTGGCACAGGGCTGTTGCTGCAGCCTGATCTCTGGAGGAATGACCTTGCCTCACCTGCCCCAGCAGACTCCTGCTTTTCTCCAGGCCAGGTCCTGCTGGTGACTCAGACTTGTCCTGTGACCAGCCAGTACCTCCAGGCTCCTCTCATCTGCTGGCAGCTCCCAAGGGCACAGCAGTGATGCTGATCCTTCCAGCACACTGTCAGCCCTCCCCATGGCTGTCACTTCAGTCCTCCAGCTCTTCCAGTTCACCTCCTCTGAACCAGAAATACCCACCCTGGGCACTCTTTTCCTCCACCTTTCTTGTGTTGATCCATCCACCTAAACCATTAAGAAAATAAGCTCACTTATTTAAAAGGATGTTTCATGTTTTGGGTTTTTTTTATGGCAGGTTTTTAAATGTAGAGGGTTTAACCCTTCCTTATTTCATTTCGTGGATACAAATAATGCTTTTACCTAAAGCCCACTGTTGGCCTCTGGTAACTAAAGGCAATGCACTAAGGTGTCTCCCCCTGCATGAGATACTTGTGAGGCAACTAATTTTTTCCTGCTGAGGTCCCAAAGCCAGTTAAAGGGACTTCTGCCTTCTTCCTTTATGTATGAAATGATTTTAGCTGCTCAGTGCTCTCAATTCCTTATTTGCTAGTGAGGGAGCCAAGCAATGCTCCATCAGCTATCTGGAGGGGCTTTTGTAGCATTGCAGCACTGCTTCTGTTTATGGAAATGGTCCATTCCCAGGCATGGCCATTTAGGGCACACATACCCTTTTCAGCTGTGAACCAGGAGAATCCTATTGGGGAGCAACTGGAAACCATCACACCCACAGGGAAAATCCCGTCAGGGAAGCGAAGGTTGGGACCCAGGGTGTTCATTCTCATTTAGGTGACAGAGGCACTCAGCGTTGCCTCCCTCAGAACTTTACTAGGGATAAAAAAATCTTCAGGATGGATCTGTTTTCAACCACAATTCTCAAGTTGTTTTTGGTTTTTTAAAAGTCAGGTTATTTCTACAACGAGACTTTCACACTACGCGTAGAGCACAGGCCAATAAACCCTCTTCATCGGGGCTGGGAAAAACCAAAATTGCTTTAGTTTTGACCCTTGAAAGTTTCTGATATCTCCATTTGGTTTGGATTTTCCCAATCTCCAGCATGATGCTGTAGCTGGGTAGAGCATATGGTCCTAATAGATATTCAGTCCAGATGTTAGTTGTCTAATACGTATCCTGAGCGGCTGTGCCGAGCAGCGTGGAAGGAAAGCTGGTGGAGCAGTTAAATAAGGAACATGCACATTCCTCTATTCTCACCAGTTTACCAAAGTTAAGAGTTCCAGATTGCAATACCTCCGGTTCTGTCGCTTTGAATTTCTGGGAAATGTTAAGAGCATGAAGCTTGCTTGTACGTGCTAAGAGCAGGCAGGGAAGAGGCTCACCTGAAAGCCCAGCAGGAACGCCGGGCTGGCAGGGCTGCACCCCAGAGCTCTGGGCTCCTGGTGCAACCAAAGGTCCTGGAAAGGGGGTTAGCCTGAGAAAGCTTAGTGAGGCAGGGGGGAGAATTTCCCCTTGTGTCCTTTGAACCCAGGCTGTGTTTTTTTCTGCTAAGCTCGAGCAGGGTCCGTGAATGGTGAAGATCTGAATCCTGCGTGTGAAACTGGTGATGGACCAAGAGCATCAATCCTGCTGCTGAGGGAGGGGCTGCTCTGTGAGCAGCAGCCTGAATGCCCCCCACCAGTGGGAAGAGCTTCAGTCAGAGCTTGCTAACAGCTCAGCACAAGAAAATCCCACCACAAATTACAAAGCCAAGGAAGCCTTCATGTTTTCCCTGCTGCTTGAAGAGCTATTTATATTTCAGTGTTCAACATAGCACGTAAGCTGAGAACAGACCTGCTTTTCCTCTCCCTTACTGTGTGCCCTTCTTCCTGAGGTGATGCTGGGCCTCCTGGGGAGTCCCATGCTGCTGGGTGCTGGTTAAGAGGAGACTTGGGAGGAGGGCTTCTGCAGGGCTGGGCACAGCCACACCAGGTCACAGCCACTTGAAGCAGGCTGAGACATCTGGCGTGTCCTCCATTCCCTTTTCTTCAGCTAGAGCTGAGGAATGAGAAATCTGTGGGATGCTTAACTGGTCTGGAGTTCTCTGGGTGAGATCCTCATTCAAGAATAGGGATGGGACTACACTTGGTGAGGTTCTTTAAAGAAACCCAAAAGGTCAAAAAATCCCCTTTAAAACGCCTCTGTCCTTATCCTCTCTGTTTGTTAGGATTCACTCCCTGTAACAATCCCCCATAAACCATGACCAGAGGAGGGTCCTGACCTTACTCCTCGAGTCCTTTCTGCTCAAGCCTTACTCTGATTCCCAGAGATGAAGGACCCCATGGCAGGAGATAAAGCAAACTGCTTTAGAGTTTTAACCCACGAGTGCCACTTACTCAGCAGGGAAATCTGCAGCTTCAAACACATGCACAGGTACACACAAACCCTCTTATTACTCGAAGAAACCCGAAAGTAGTTTCAGACCTACAAGTTTATTGACTGGGAAGTCAATAAAAAGGATTAGCTTTTAAGATTAACAGTAAAACTTGATTGCTGCTTTCAGCAGCTAACCTAATAATTTCAGGAGCAGAGACTCTGGGAGCTGTACATCACATAGAAAAATTTGGTGAACATCTTTGAAAAGGAATGTTTTTTTATGCATGGATGGAAATAATTGAAGCCACATAAAGCAGCCTAGATGTGCTCCACCATGTGTGGTTTTTCTCCTTGTCAAACAGAGAAAAGAAGACTTTGACCTTTTTAGGAACAAAAGGAGAGGGTTTTCTTTGTGAGAAGTACTCTTTAGTGATTAAGTACAAGTGTCTCATTGTGTTAATTCTCAAGGTCTGTGCTTATTAATGTTCAATTGTTGATTAGAGGCATTGTCTGCAATTAATGCCTGCCAGGGATGTTTCCATGCCATGGTATTCCATCAGAAGAGGCAGTGCTGTCAGGGAGTCGTGGCCCTGAGAAATCAGGGGAGGGGAAGTGCCACCTGGAGGCCATGGGTCACTTACAGGTGCTGCTGGGGACTGAGCCAGGCTCCTGGTCATTGTCCCTCTGCCTGCTCTGCAGGGAGACAGCTTTGTGCTTTTGGATTAGCCCAGGGATGGGGGGAAAGGGGTGTAAGGGGGAACGTGGCAACAGAAGGGACTAGGTCCCAATTTTCTGATGGTGGGACTTCTAGGGTGATCACCACGGCTGCCTGTGCTGAAACACAGGCAACTTTCTGAAGTCCTTCTCAGTGGCCTTTAGCAGGAGGTATTTGACTTTCCTCCCAGGCTTTCACAGCTCTGCATCACCACCTTTGAAAGAATTCTTCAGATGAGTGATGATTTGGGGCAGGACTCTCCCTGTGCCTGCCTGCATTTCAAGCTGTAGTGTACTTGTGCATCTCTCCTCTGGTGTGCTCTCCACTCAGCTGGGGGTCTCTGAAAGCTGAAGGCACCCATAATCTTCCTTAGTAAAATCGTGGGTTTGAGGTGAAGCTCTCCAAAAACCTCCTGTATGAGTGATGCAAAAGGAGGGCTTGAATTCTCTCCTCTGAGATCAGGAGCTGCTGCTTGGCTGGATGAGACACACAAGTGTCTGCTCTACCAGCTGTCACAGCAGTTAGCTAAAGGCAGAAAATACATACTCAGCAAAATAGAGAGTTGTCTTCAACACCTCCTTGATGGAAAGGTGTCTAAAAGAGAAAAATAAAGTGGGAGGCATATAGAGAAGAAACTGCAGCTGGGGAAAGGTAATTCCAGTGCCTGTAGCATAAGAGCTGTGTGTGTATGTGTTGTGTTTTACTAATATATAGTATATATTACTATATATACTACTATATAATATATTACTATATATCCACCTGCATAGATGCTCTGTGGAAATTAATTTGTCACTAGGAATTGCTCTTCTGCAAGAAGATTGTAATATTCAAAGCTCTGTTCACCTCAAAATAGACCCTGAAAGGTCCACTGCAAGGTGGGTATCTCCTGTGGTGAAAAAGGATCCTTAGAAAACACTACTGAAGGCAAAGCACTTTTCCAGTCAGTCCCCAGTTGAGGTTCTCCAGGCACTCTCACATCTCTGACACAAATCTGTCTAACCAGAGATGAGTTTAAATGCTCCAGGATTCAGGCTGCAAGTTGTGATGGGCAATGAGGCTGCTCCTTCCAGGCTGACATAGCCTGTAGCTGTGGGGAGTCTGATGCCATAATTCCACCCAGGAAAAGAAAAGCTCTGGGGCTCCTGCCAGCCAAGTCACCAGTGTAGTGCTCAGCACAAAGCTGTGGCCAGCCCTGAGCCATTGCAGATGGCTTCACAGAAGTTCTCCATCTTTTAATAGGTCTGCAGGAGAAAGAAAGCAAATATTTTCAACCAACTTTCATTTTTGGCTTCTCCAGAACACACCACTGGGATGCCACTCACAAAATAGGCACTTCTGTGAGTTTATAAGTATGAAACCCTCATTTCTCACAGGGTGACAAATGGAAGTGTCCATCCCCACGTTGGTAGGTCAGTCATTGCCAACACAAACCCAGCTCTGCTCTCCCCATCAGAGGAGCAGGAATCAGCCTCCTGTCTTTAGAAACCTTGCCCTGTTGAGACATTCTTAGCAAGCCAAGTTTGGATTTTGTTTGACCCACCTCACCTGTGGTGTTCTGGCTTCAGGCAGGTCTCTAAGTTTCCAGATGGAAAGGTGCTCTCTGGAGGCTTCATCCAGAGCTCAGCTCAGTCAGTGAAACTTCCACTTCCCTGGATGCTGGATCAGATCTCCAGCTCCTTTTGCTCCATTATCTCTGGCGTCTGCTGCATAGGGAGCACAGCTGGCAGGCATTCCAGAGCTTCTGAATTTGCCCAGCATCTGCATTCCAGATAACCAAGATGCTTACTTCTTATTAAAAAGAGAGATAAAAATGGTGCCTATAAACCATCCTGGAAGTTTACATGACATCAAAGTTGAGAAGAATGCACAACCATTTCGTTCTGCTTCCAGTGCTTCTTGCACCATTCTAGGTTATCCTTTTTATTTTGGGAAAGCCTACATGGCTTGGGGTGACACAAAACAACCTCACTGAGTGTGTGACAAAGATAGTGTGCCCTTTCAGAAAAAAAAAGCATTGTGTCTATTTAAATATTAGGCTCCAGCTTGTTAGAGAAAAATGTGTTGTGCACAGCATTTTTATTTTTTGTGTGTGTGTGTGTGTGGGAAAATACAGTACAGATTTTTGAAGTTTAAAAAAGTCTGGCAAATCACAAATTGGGATAATAATTCATGGGAGTAATAAAATATCAGACTTTTATTGCCCTATTGAGAAGGGCATTAAAAAGCATCTGGGAACTTGAGGTTTGGAAAGATGGGCTTTGAAAGACTTGGTGGGTTAAATATTAATGTAGAAAAGATGGCATCTGTAAATGCCTGGAAATCTGCTAATAGGGCTTGATTCAGTGAGGGATCAAACCACCCTTTGGGATGATGAGCTCCTTCAGGAGCTCCTGCTGACACTGGGAGCTGGAGGACCCCGTTATCTCCTGAAAGCCCATGGAAGCTGCAGGAATAGTGGCCAGGGAAGCTGCTGGCCCCCAGCCTGGTGGGAGTGTGAGACATTTGATTGCAGAGCCAGCAGGGTTGGAGAAGGAGGCTACAACTCTGGGTAGCAACTACGTTTATCCTCCTGTGAAGTCTTGCTCTCCTTTTACCTTAATTCTAGCCTTAAAGTCTTTTATTGGTTTAGATGCAGTGGTCTCAGAGGAACTGAGACCCTCAGAGGAACTGAAGTCCTCTCTCACCAGCCTTTTCTTGTCTGGGCTGAGAAACCAGCCTTGGTAGCAGCAGAAGCCTCCAGAGTGTGGGCACTTCATGCTGTTTTTTGACACAGAGACCCAGGCAGTGTGATTACTGTCCTTTTGAAGGTGCTGGGAGGGAGGCTGGTGAGCTGGGACAAGTCACCTTTCTGCTTCAGCCACTGCTGCCCACCTGCAATGGCCCAGCCTGGCTTCTTGTCCTGCTCCATCATCATCATCATCATCATCATCATCATCATCATCAGCAGCAGCAGCAGCAGCAGCAGCAGCAGCAGCTTGCCACCCAGGTGACTCAGGCTGCACTCTGCTCTGGAAGCACCTGGGGTTTGTTTATATTATTATTTTTAATTCCCTCCTTCCTCTCCTGACACCCCAAGGTGGCCTGGAGATGTCTGGAGGAGTTACTGCCACCCCTGTGCTGCCCACAGGGAAGCTGCAGAGGAGCGATGGGTCCTCAGGCCATGGAGGAGCTGTCAGGGTGTGCAGTGCCTCCTCTTGCTCAGCCACCCAGGGGTGTCAGCACCCTGGGGACAGGGTGCTGGGGAAGCCTTGGTGGTCTCTGGGCCTGGGTTAGCACTTGTCAGGGAGCAGAGCTGCCGGGGGGCTGCGTTTCCCCGAGACAGAACAAATCCGTCTCGGCTTTCTGGCATTGATTTTTGACAAAGGATTCAAGAAGCTGCAGCTGTGCTGGCTTCCTTGTCCCTTCCCCCCCTTTATTACAATGCGTGTTGTTCTGAAATACTCAATTCAGCTATAAACAATCTCCTCTATCAACAACATGCTTTTGCACTTTTTGAAATGGTGCTTTGAGGCAGATAAATGAAAGTAAGTATGGCAGCTTGCCAGTAAAAATCCTGCAAACTGTATCATCACAGGGGCACTGACTAAGGCAGCACATTATTTTATTTACTGTGGAAACTGAAAATCCATTTCTGTCCATACAATAGCTGTTTATTTCATCTTTGCTTGATGTTTGTTCTAATCTTTCTTGACACTTCTAGATAGTAATGGTTCACAAGCTGTTCAGATCAGTGCTCGCAGTGCTCTACCAGCCAGCTCTTCTTTCTGGTTTGAGATGTCCAGCACCCTGGTGCATGCTGACTGCTGGCAAGGGAAGGACTCAGCTCCTACAGCTTCCCTGTGTTCCATCCCTGGGTTAAATTAACACATTCACCTCTACAGCCCAGATGTGCAGAGAAGCTGGGCTGAAGGTGGTGTGGTGGGCTGGCCTGGACAAAAGAGCTCCCCAGGTTTTGAGTTTCAGGATGCTCAACCCATCACTGATTTTGAACTGTGGATGGATGAGGTAAGGGGTGACCAGTGCATTCCTGCTAAGGCCAGCTGGATTCAGCTGGCCCTGGGGATTTCCCAACCCGTGGGCTGTTTCCTCTGCTGGGCTGGTGGCCCCTTCCCCAGCTCCTGCTCTGCTGGAGCAGCTCCTCCAGCACCACTCATCACTGTGGCCTGGGGACAGGAGAAAACCAGGCTGGGGAAGAATGTTGAAACCATTTCAAAAAACTTTTGGAGTGAGAATTAGTAATATTTTGTTTTCCTGAATGGTTTCACTGAAATTTAGAGAAAATAATTGCAGCTGAAAGATCTGGGGTTTTGTTGTTCTGTTGTTGTTTGGTTTTGCATGCTTCTTCTTGAATAGACTTCTTCCAGCTCCTCTCCTTTGTTGCCCCTTATTCCATACCCCATGACAGAAAGGTGGGGATACAGTGAAGGAGAAAGAAAAAATATAATAGAGACAAGATAAAGAACATTTCCAAATTTCCTACTCCAGGTCCAATGCAAACAGTTTTTTTGTTAACTTTCAGATCTTAATGATGGCCTTTTATGACCAAAGATCAGCTGAAAATAATTTTGAGCAGCTGTGTTTAACTCCTGTTTGGTTACCTTGCTATTTTGGGGGAATCTCATTTTATCCTTTGACATAGCCAGAGGGCTTACCACATTCATTTTGCTCAGTGGAGTTCTCCCTTCAGCTCTCCCATTATAACCCATCCTGCTGAACACTCAGGAAACTCACAAAAAGCCTTTCAGTACTGTTTAGTTGACCACCTCATGCTGAACTTGCCCCTTTTGCAACCTTATCCTCAGTACAGTCTCTCCCAATGTTCTGTTCTTCACTTGGAAGATGGTTGTTAAATTATAATGGTGTTTCATGCATGAATATGTTTCTTTTTGCTGTGAGCATCTCCTATCCTGAAGCAGGGGAAATACACAACTTGGTGATACCTGGAAAAACCTACTGAATAAAGAAACCAAACCAATTATACAGCTCCTATCCATGGCCCACACACAGAACCTCCCTGGCCCTTTTTGGGATTGATAAGGGGACTGTGCTGCTGGAAAGGAACAGCCCCTAGCAGAGAGGGGTTTCTTGGATTTGGCTTTGCTTTTACTTGTTTCTTCTGAGCAAAAAAACCCAGCTAATGCAATTTTCTGTCTGAGAATAACCTGCAACTGAACATGCAGGATTGCTGAGTGCTTGCAGATGGGAGGCAGGAAGATGGGTGGGTGCTGCTCTGCATTCTGCCAAATTCAGGATGTACCTGAGTGCCTGCCTTTTTGTCTGGTTTATCTTATCTTGCATCTATTCAAAATAAACTCCAACTGACAACTGCACACATGCACGGGATATTCCAGCCCCACTGTCTTGTGCTTGCAAATCAGCCCAGGGGACTGAAATGAATGTCTTTGATTCATTTTAGTGGTGAAGTGTTCAAATCCCTTACTCAGCCTTGCAGTGCTCACCTAGAAATATCTGCCACGTTTCCTTTTGGCAGCTCTTCTTATTTTTATTTCACAAAATATTTCTTCATCTCCGTTTTCAGCCCATCACACTGGAGAGGAGAAAGGAAGGGCCCTTCCTGCTCAAGCCTTGTCCTGAGGAGTTCCTGATGCTAAAAGGTATGTGTGATATTTCTAGGTGTACAAATCTCTGAAAACTGGTGAATCACTGAACCATCCCCAAAGCAAGGCCAGGCCTAGAGAGGTTGTGTTGCCCAGGGGCAGCTCCTCAGCTACTGCACTACAGGAGGCTGCCTAGGGAAGTCTGCAGAGGGTCTGCCCACCCTGGGTGCTTGCTGGGGGTGGCAGCAAAGGAGTGCATTAAAAAATGGAGGAAATGAAGGTCACCTTTAATATCAGTCTACTAATATTAAAATTAGTTGGGTAGTTCATCAAGAAGCCCAGCAGAAAGGAGACAAAGGAGGTTCTCCTATATGATGCTCCAAATAAGGTTTCTCCTCCCATATCTGTAATGGGGATAGGGCAGGAAACAAGGCTGAGCTGCTGTCCCAGGGAGGCACTGCTGGTAGCTGTGTGGTGCTGATGCAAAGCAGAGCCATAAAAAGCTAAATTCTTACAGGATCCTCTTCCTCCTTCCTGTGCAGGAGCCAGGGATGTCAGCAAGTTTAAACCAGCAAGAGTGGGACCTCCACAGTCTTAACTGGATATGTAGTTTAAATCAGTGCATCCTTTGCAGTGCAGTCTTAGCCCTTAAAAAACCTTTTTTGGGTTAAAACCCAAAGACAAAAACCCAGAGCAGAAAGGATTGCTCTCTTAAGACTTGCCCCAAGGCCTAATCATTACAGAGGCTTATTGTAAAATGACTGCTAGTGGTGTGAGCACACAGAGCTGGGCTGAAGCTGTCCTGTGCACACCACTGATTTGACACCAAACACAAAACAAGATCATGAAAGTCTCTTGGTGTGTACAGCTTCTGTCACTCCTGTGCCAGGCAAACACCAGCTTGGAAGGAGGAGTTGTCCATCTCCCACCTAGATGAGGTTCACAGTGCTCTGGCACAGGGAACAATTGTCTCCAAGCCATGTGACACAGCTGAGTGAGTTCAGAGCTGGCAGAAAGGGGACAGTAGGTGTCAGGAAAAAAAGTAGTAAAGAAATCCAACTGAAAATGCCCCCGGGCCAGGAATACCTTTATTCGTTTTCTTACCAAAAAGCAAATGTTTTTGGAGATGTTTCTTCTGGCCTTGTCTATCAAATATAACCACGTTTTATCCTCTTAAGTACTGACAGGATTCCCAGCTCCTTCCAGAGGCTCAGGGAGCTTTTAAAGGGACACAGAAATAGCAAAAAAGCAGTGGCTCTTGCAAAGTGTCATGGGCCTCTGCAGTCAGAGGGTGGCCCTTTCACAGCTCCCTTCAGCCTCTGCCCCTCCAGAGGGGCTCAAGCCCTTAATACACATCAGGAACCCAGGAAGAAGTTTTCTTGGGGAAAGCAGAGTAAATTTAATCCAGCTGCCCCCCCCTCCTCCCAGGAGTGATTTCTCCCTCAGCCTGCACTGGGAATTCACCACTAAACCAAAAAAAACACCCAAGAAGTGGGATTTTCCATGCAACAGATACCAAATGTATCTGCTGAGGGGGAAAGCAGGTGGAGACATTAGCCATGCCTGCTGCTGACAGAAAGTTTGTGCCTAATACATCAGAGAAATTGTTCAGGAACAACTCAGCCATGTGAAAACACAACCCTTGTCATCTTGCCAAGGTCAGAAAAACCTGAGGAGATCCGCTGAGTAAGTGCTGGGCCTGCAAGGAAAAGCCACCCAGAGACAGCCTGGTCGTGCTGCCAAGGTGGCTTTCCCTCAGGGTTCCATGGGGGCAGAGGCAGGAAGAGGATCTCCTGCTGCTTTGTTCTGTTCTTGCTGCTCACAAGGAAAACTCCTGTGCTGAGATCCAAACCTGCTCGAGCCCACCTGGCTCTTGGATCTTTGGGCACTTCCAAGTTGAGTCTAAAAAAATCACACTGGCCCTGAAAGGTTCATGAAACCTGTGGGAGGGGGCTGAGTCTCCTATGGGTCCTCTTTCCCTGCTGGCTTCTTTTTCTTTTGCTCTGTTGTGAAAATAATAAAGTTTAACAAGCTGCTTTCCTTCCTTCTCATCAGGGCCAACTTGGAGAAGAGAAGAGAACACAATTCTTCCTACCTGCAAACCTGTCCCTGCCCAGAGTCCCTCTGCAAACCCATAAGAGGTACCTGAGCAGTTTGGGGAAATTCTGGGGTGCATCAGATACGTGGGGAAGAGGACAGAAACTTCCACAGCAAAATGACAGACATACAGGTGGGAATACTGCTCCTCTGAAGCCCTGTCTTTCCCTTGCCTAAAGGCTTAATATAAAAGATCAGTCTCATATCTGCTGGCAGATACAGAGTGAAGGGCAGCAGTAGCCAGATGCTCTTCCCTGTCAGCTCTGGGATGCTGTGGGTGAGATCTCTGGTGTCTCCTGGCCAGGTGAGCTGTGCCTCAGGCCTGGAGCAGGGAGGCAGGAAAGAGGCAGCCAGGTTTGGGTTGGTGCAGGTAAGCTTCACAGTGCCAGCTTGGCACTCCAGTACTCTCTTGGTAGCATCCAAAGAGGCATTTGCAGGGAGAGCAGCTCTGGAGATTGTCTGAGGCTCTGTGAATGAGGGAAAGAAAAAAAAAAAATGAACTGGCAAAAAGTTAATTAAAACTCTTCTGATTATGAGGTGGAATTTAATACTTTAAAACATGCAGCGTGACACAGTGCAGCACTGCAGCTGAATTAATCATGAATGAGGATAGTAATTTTTAATTTTTGTGTGCACGAGAAAAACACTCAACAGATTTGACAATTAGAGCAAGGTAACAGCATTGCATGGCACAATGTGAAGTAGTTTTTCCCAGTGGTTTTTGAGAGGGAGCTAAACAGATGTGCTCAAATATTTACAAGTGCACAATATTCACATGCTTTTCAAATGCTGACCCTGCTGATTCGCAGAAGTCTGCTTCAATCTGGAGAGCAGCTACTGTGGTGACACGGGCTATTTATCACAGGTAACACAGCAGTTCTGCTGCCAGCTCCCAGCCTGCTTGTGTGCACAGTTATCTCCTGAAGGTGTTGCATCACCTCAGCAGCTCACCTGTAGCCCCAGTTTGTCCCACAGCAAACTGGGCCCTGCTGGTGGGGTGGGAGGGGTTCCTGTGCAGCGACCCTCTGAGGAGAAGCAGGTTGGGTTTCAGCCCCAGCAAGAAAACTCAGAGTTCAGCTGAAGTGACAGGCAAGCAGTCCTGGAAGGGTCTAATATTACATGTTTACACTGGGCAATTCACCAGGGGGAGCCATCAATGACCTACCTCAAAGTGACCACCCAGAGACCCCCTGTGTTTGGCCTTCTCTGTCACTCTGCTGTCCCCTGTCACACTTCAGGTAAGAGCTGAGGACGCCAGCTAACGTTGTGCATGTCACCAGCAGTACAGGCTCTTTCCTTGCCTTCTTTTCCTCAAAAGGAGCCCAAAGAAAAGTCAGGTTTGTTCAGCACAAGCTGGAGTTGGGGAGGATTCAGGTAAGCCAGATGGCAGTGGCAGTGATGGATGGTATAGATACCGTAGGGCTATGCCTGGAAATCCTAGCTGGGAAAGCTGAGCTGTGCTGTACCTCCCTGAAATATTGACTATTGCAGCAGTTGCTTTAGACTGTTCAATTGGCTGTGTAATTGCTTTCACAGATTAAACAAAAACAATGGTGAAAATATGTAAAATGTCACCTGGACTGAATTGTGGTTCAGATCCTCAGTGAAAATGAGTCTGGCAGCCTCCCTTCACTTCTTATCTGGTTGACTGCAGCTCAGACACCTCTCTGCTCACAAGCCCAGGCTGGTGTTGCAGGTCAGGCTCCAGATGTGGTATGGGTGCTGCTGGGACCCATGTAGAAAAGAAAGTGACATCTTTGCATTTAGCCTGAGAAGCAGAGTATCTCAGGTTGCTCTGGTACAGCCTTCACCCTCAGGGAAGCTTTCCCAAGGGAAACTTGGGAAGTTGCTGTACCTGGATTGCTACACCTGGAATCCCTGTCAGGCAGCCAGAGAGGTACAGGGGTTTCTATCAGGCACAGTGAAGGAGCTTGTGTTTCTCTCATCAGATAGATGTGGCAGTGCTTTTTAATACTTTTTAATAGTTTACAGAATTATGATAAGCTCTGCAAGGCCATTTAAAATGGATAATCTTCAAGTGGTATTAAGGATTAAAATGGGTCTGCCTTGTATGCCTTAATGGGCCCCTGACAGGCTGTTCAACGTTATCAAAAGGTGATTTTAAGAGTTTGTAATAAATATGTTCCTTCGGGGAAGATTAGGAAACAGGGTGGGATTTGCCATCCTTCTGCTGCCTCCAAATTGCTGTGCTCTAACTGAATTAATTACAGTGGGTCTGCCTTGAACTCTGGAGTGCCAGCTCACTCCTGAGCTATTGTTCAGTGAAGAGGTTTGTCCTTAGGGAGAAATGTTTGCTCCAAGAGCCAGGGCTATGTAGAATTTGATTATCAGCCTAGGAGAAATTAGTCAGATAAGGCTCCAGCTCCACCACCACTTATGTGCATGTTTCACCTTCCATTCCTGGAGAGTCCTTTAGATTTCAAAGTGCAATAAGTAAAGTGGGCCTGCAGAAAGCTTATGGGGACCAGTGACTATCAGAGCTATTTTATTCTCAAACCAGAAGTGAATTACTTCATTCAGAAAGTTTTCCTTGAGCAATCTGTGTTTATCCTCTTTTAGTGTCCAACTCCCTGTCTTTGGTGCAAGCCCAGCTCTGGCCATGCCTCTGCCAAGGGCTGGACCTGAAATTACTGAGGGATTGGAGTGCATGAGGGAAAATGGAAAAAATTAACTCCAAGTACTCTCAGCATAAACTTGTCATTCCACACTTTTCCATACTGACAAAGCCCTTGTCCTTGGGCAACCAAGTTGTCAGAGTGGTACAAAGCCCACAGCAATGACAATAATCCTTCTCTGTGGAACTTCTGAGGTTCCTCTTCATGTCTCAGTCAGAATTCAAAGTACAGTTCTGAAACTTTCACATTTCCTGACATGTTGAAGGTTAAACAGTTTCTTGTGGAGCCCAGCAAAAAACCCATCTCCAAACACCCTCTGCCAGTGTCCTGCCAGCAATGTGCTTGCTGCTGTTTTTGTCTGCCTAACATCAACTTGAACAGGCTGGAATTTACTGATTTGTTGAAAATTAACAGTTTTGGAGGAGAAAGTGGTTATTTTGCTTTTACCAAATCTATTTGATCTTTCCTGTTTCTGAAGCAGGCTTTTACCCCCTTGGCTCCCCAGCCCCCTGAGCTTTGTGCTTGGGAGCCAGACTTCCCAGAGCTTTCATATTGATTGACTTCCAATTATTCTCCTTGCTGAGATACTGAGAACCCTTTAGGGTTGGGATGGTCTGTGTTTTCATGGCCCTCGAGTGTGGTTTGGAAGCTTCAGTTCAGGCAGAGAGCCTTCAAAAGTCACAATGTTTGCACATCACCCAAGGATTTATTTCTGCAAGCCTCCTGCAGTGATGTGTATGTGAGCCCAGAAAACTCAACACTCAGCTCCTTGACTGATTTTATGTTAATGTCACCCAAATAGATCTTGCACACAGGATGTTCAATTTCTTAATTTGCTTAACCATATGATTGCAAAATAACAAGTTGTAGCACAGGAGCAGAAAACACCAATATGATGATGTGTATTAAGCACACATTATGATGGCACGAGAAATTGGTGTCCATATATCCACCTCATGCTGATTTTGACTAAAAAATGCCAAAACGAGAGGTTAGGGGCTGGAAAATGTGTTGGACTGGGGTAGTGATGGTCAGTTTCAAGGAGTAAGTGATGGAGGGACAAAGGGGGGGTTTGTGGGGCTGCAGACCTCCTAACCTCAGGCTGTCAGTGTTCCCAATTCACATGACAAGAGGAGCATGAAGTCAGGCTGGGCAACACCCCTACTTTTGCTGCTTTATGGTGACTGCCTCCAAGTACCTTGTTTTGGGTTAACTCTGCCTGAAGCTACCCACTTCCTAAGTTTCAGATTCTAGTTTTCAAGTGCTTAAACTCTGACTCCAGGAACTAAAGTAGGCAAATGGTGCTCTTGCATTTCACCCCTTTAGAGTCAGTCCTGGGTTTATTTTGGTGAATCAGCCTAACATCCTGCTCATGGAAATGCTAAAGCAGATGTTTGATTCTGAGCACATGAAGAATCCTTCAGCAGGATTCGAAGGCTGAGATGTTTGAGAATAAGCTGGAAAACTCTGCTGAGGTCCCTACAGCTTTTACTTTTACCCTGTGGGATCATGGCATTCATCTGTTTTTGCCTTCAGGCCCCTGCTGGGTGGCTGAAAGCATGTGTGGAATGTGGAACATTTCTGGTGCAAACATCACTTCAGCATTCTCCTACGCAAGAGATGATGAAACTTCCTAAGATGAGAGCCTATGTAAATATGTGTTTTGCACCAGCTAGGCAAACAGATGAGGGAATGTTGTTTTTAGAAGCTCCAGATGATGATCCTGTAATGTGATTATTGTCAGCAGAGACATCCATCCCTCTGCAGTCCAACTCAGTCATCCTCTGCAGATCCTCTGCAGGACAGGAGTGGGACACCACACAGCCACCAGTGCCAGCTGTCACCCAGCAGAGTGGAGGAAAGCTGGAAAGGCTGAACTGGGCATCCTGAAAGAGGTGAGACCATCCCCTCCTGACCACTGAGGCTCAGCAATCCCTTCTATGAGGAAATCATAGAATCTAATCCCTTTCTATGAGGAAAGCACAGGAGCTGCCCCAGTGCCAAGCCTGGCACCACAGACACAGAAAAAGAAGTGCCCTACTCCTGCCTGGTAAAGCTTCCCCCTACCCCAAGAAAAAAAAATATGAAAGAGTATCAAAAAGCTTACTCTCCATCAATTGCAGTGGCTTCTTCTATATTCTGATTAATGTTTAATTTAAACCTTGATGTCTGATTCTTCTTGAGCACTCCTGATGAGGGTAATCAGTGCTTAGTTTGTTCCAGAAGCAAATGGGCATCAATACAGATAGCCATGTGTTGCTCCTGCAGGCAAGTTAAACAGGTTGTGCTTTTAACTGCATGGCACAAAAGATAGAAAACTATTTGCTTGAGTTACTAATCCAGGATGACCTGATAGAACGTGACAGTAAAAGTGCTTTTCCCAAAGAAGGGAAACATGTTCTCTGCTCAGTACCTCCTGCTGACTCCCTGCTCCATATGAACAAACCCACAGCTGAATTCTCCCAGCCAGGTGTGATCCAGGAACAAACTGGCAGCAGTATCTTTGTTTCTATTACTGTCAATTCTAACTCACAGAAGTGGCCCACCACTAGCTCTGCAGTCCAAATGCTTGCTCACAGAAAATGCCACAAGTACAGAAAAATCACCTGGTTTGAATTTCTAAACAACTGAAGCACCAAGGTTTATACTGGTATGCAATGAAGTATCACATGCAAGAGTGGTGTTTCAGGACTGAGCCACCAGAGGTGAAATGGAAGCAAAAAGGGAAATCTTGCAGGAAGCAGACAGTAAATATTCTTAAAGACAATTTACAGAGTCTAATCTCTACAGAAGCCCTAATAATCTGAATGAGAAGAGCTTACATTGGGACATCTCAGCTGAAATAATCTGCTTCTCAGTACATGGGAGCCCCACTCAGCTGACCATCCAGCAAGGCTGATCAAGGAAAGGTGCATGCTGAGTTTGAATAGTTGTCCTGTTCTGCTAAGTCCCAGATTTAGCTCTGTGCTCAGAAGGAACACCAAGCAGAGTTAAACACAGCTCAATTTAGGATGCACATAAGAGTACATGAGCTCTTGAGCATAAAGTGCACACCTGAATTGGAATAAGTCAACTTTATCTTGGTGTGGTAGTAAGGAAAAAGAGGGTTAACAAATGGTCATAGACCTGAAGGTAAGAGAAGGTGTCTGATAGGCACCAGTGTCTGAACAGTTTTTCACAGAGCTCTGCCCTTACACAGTGGAGGAAAATCCAATCAACCTCCTGGTTAATTACTGGGGTGGGATACTGATACTGATAGAATTCACACCTCTAGGATCCTCT
This sequence comes from Heliangelus exortis, assembly GCF_036169615.1. Classification (NCBI taxonomy): domain Eukaryota; kingdom Metazoa; phylum Chordata; class Aves; order Apodiformes; family Trochilidae; genus Heliangelus; species Heliangelus exortis. Next base: position 37,298,232 of record NC_092427.1, on the reverse strand, counting down.
AGATGTCAAGCTCTGCAGCAGTGCTGAGTTTGGCAAAGGGAGAACCCATTCCCATCCTAAGCCTTCCACTTTAGCTACTAGCTTTTCATTCAAGAAAGGGATTTGTTGACAACAAAATTATTTTCTTAGAAAAACACTAAAGGAGAAGATGACAAATGTGGTTGTGAATGTTCACACAACTCCAGGAGCAATCAACTGTGATTATTCAGACAGGGCTCCTGTCTGAATTGATAGAGCTAAAATCTTGAAATTTGGCAAGAAAAAGTTCCTCAATAAGGAGCAGCACTTGGAGTTGCTCTGGACAAAATCTACTTTCATTAGCTAGATTCTTGCTCATTTGCAATTGACCACGTGCAGGAGAATATCTTGTCTGTATGGATGCAATTAAGAGGTGCACAGTGAATTCTTGCCCTGCAGTTAGTGGAACATATGCTCCAGTGTTTCCAGAAGTTGGTAGCAAAATCCTTATGTCTTCAAGAAAGCTTCAGTCATATAAGAACTGCACATGTGGAAGCACTTCTCACCTTCCCTGGAAAAATGGGAGAAGAAGAAGAGGAATCCACGCTGAGAAACTGACCAAAAGGCTGGCAAGGCCAGTTAAGTAAAGCCCTGAGACAGAATGATCCTGCTGCTCACCCTGTGACCTGCTGTTTGCCTTCTGGCAAGTGCTTTTATATCTCTTAGACTTGGCTCTGCACTTCTCAATAAGAAATCCTCAGCCTGACCCCTACTACAGACATCAGAACGTTCCTCTTTGGTTGCTCTAAGCACCCATGTCATGGGTTTAACATTTAAAGCCCACAGCCACATGTGCTGTTCTCTCTGGAAGGAGGGCTCCTGGATCTGAAGCCTCCTTAGGTCTGTGGTGCCAAAAATCCATGCAAATCACATTTATTTTCCCAGCCACCTATCCTGAACATCAGTTCCAAGCAGCCCCCAGAGAAACTCTGTGTGGTTCCCCACCTCAACAGGCCAACAGGAGCCCATCTCCCATCCCATCCCACCCAGCCAGGTGGGTGTTGCACAGGCTCAGCTAACACTCCATGACCACAACTCCAGCTCTGCAGCTAGCAGGACCACTCTGAAGCTTTGGACAGGACAAACAGTTTCAGGCAAGATAAGGTCAACCTAGATTTTTACCCAACCAGAACGTGTTTCTGTGAGGTTTCTGAAAGTTCAGTAGTTTTCACTCCACCACTGTGTGCTTTACTGCTGTTTTCTGGAGTCAGGAGAGGAAGTAACAAATTAACACAAGGGAAAGTGTTCTTGCAGCAACACCACGGTGGGAAAAAAAGTCCTGAGCTGCCAGAAATCCACCCAGAAACATTCCTCTGATCTTCCAGCATATTTTTTTAAATCTCTGTTCCAGATCCCAGGGGTCTCTAATGCAACAACTTTTGGATAGATCTGCATGACTCTGGTGCCAAATTTGAAAGGGGATTTTTGATGCTCACTCCTGACTGGTTTCCTTTTCACAAGCCCAGGGCTTGGAATATTTCCCTCCTCACTCTGCACTCCAGTTCTCCTGCTTTTAGCAACCCTGCAGGAGCTGGGACTGTGATGGGAACGTAGGCTGGGCACCAGCTGGACACAGCACACCAAAAAGCCACCCATGGTGGCCAGGAGCCACACAAACCACTGAGGCTGCTGCCTGCTCTCCCCCAGCTTCCCCAGCTATTTCCTTTTCCTGCACAAATGCCATCCTCATCCAAGAGAGCAGCTCTGCCCACTGGCTCTCCAACTCTGCCTTTAACTCCAGGACCAGCTCTGGAGCCAGAGCTGGATTCCCCAGCAGTGATTTCAACAGCTGCATTTGAAAGATCCAAATTAAATCATTTAAAAGCAGCCCAGATCCTGTTCAGCCACAATAGCCAGGAGGTAATTCAAGTCTGAATCCACAGCCTAGGCCATGGATTTGTACCTATCATGCAAATGAATGTAACCCCCTCCCCTCCTCCTCACCCTAAGGAAGGTTATGGAAAGTACTGGCTGGCTTCTTCTCCACACAGCAGTTGTTAAAACATCACTGCAAGGTCATGGACAACATTCCAGCTCATCAAAACTGCAGATAAACACACTTCCTTCCCAAAGAGAGCATGGAAACAGCTGTTCAGCATTGTAGTCCATTGCAAATGATTTCTTGTCTCTTCAAAGGCAGTTTCTCTTAGGTAACCCAAAGGTCTGAGGAGCACCCATCACCCATACTGAGCTCTGCTGGTTGGAGAGGAAGCTGGAGCAGAGGAGAGGCAGTGACCCCCCAGACTCACTGCTTTGCATCCCACATTTATTAACAAGCTTGGGTGAATACAGTGGGGGGTAAAATCAGGTGTTTAATAACCAGACTCGTGAGGCAGGCAAGATGTCAAACATTCTTCTTATGGTCTTCCAGTAGTGCTCATTTCCTTTTGCTCACTTCAAACACATAGGCAGGGCTTGATCCTGTGAGATTTGGGGCAAGGTGGACCTGCACAGCAAAGCAGAGCTGGGGGCTGGGGAGCAGGAAAGGTCTGTGCAGAGAACACCAAGAAATGGGAGCAGAAATGGGAGCATCTCATGGAGGGGAAGTGACACAAGGGCTCCAGCACCACGGAAAAGCAGACCCACTTGCCCAGGGAAGTGCCCTGGGCAGGCAGGGGTCCTGGCTGGAGGAACTGGAGCTGGACTGGAAGGTGTGGGTCCTCTGCTTGCTCTGTGAGAGCCCTAAAAGCAGCCAGAGCTGCATTCTTCCTGTCTCTTGGTCAGACAGACAAGGCTGCTCATCCTGCACACACCTGCTGAGGAAGCAGCTCACCAGCCCTGTAGGGCCTCCTGGCAGGAGGTAGGAAAACACATAGAAAAAAACCCTGTGTTTCAGTACCATCCTTGTCCTTTCTTTGGTTGTAAAGCTACCCAGGCCCAGGTTTGTTTATCAGCTGAAGCTTGCATGTGTGAATGGAGGGCTGGCTCACTGCTTAAAAGCCCCCAGAGCAGGCAGGCTGGCTCAGGCCAAATTAAAACCATTGGTTTGCTGCGTGATCAGTGGGGACAGCTGACAATTGATGAAAATCCTCAGAAATAAATACCTCAGCTTTTCTGAACTGATGGCAGTCCTCCATCAAGCAGGCCCCTTTCTCTTCCCATCCTGTTTACACAGATTTAATCAGTTGTGTCACTGGGGCACAGCAAAACCAGCAATGTGACCTGCTGAGACTTAGCACCAGATTGCAATTTACAAGCAAGGCACCAAGAGTCACTGAAGTGCAGAGCTCCTGCCCCAATTACTAATTAATCAGACCCAAAGAGGTCTCCATCAGAGGCATAGCAGTTGCCTCCAAGCCCTTTAAATTCAAAGGGCTCCTCTATTCATTTTGTAGGAGAGCTGACCTGGGAAGCTCTGCATCCTGCAGTCACAGGAGTAAGCAAACTTCTCAAAATGTTTTGGTTTTGTTGGTCCTTTTTTCCCTTCCCTCCTTAACAGGAATGCAGCTAGCTTGTTTGTGGGGAGGACTTGTTAAGAGGCCAGTGTGAGATGCTGGCATGAAATTAGTTGGCTAATGGGTTACTTTGAAAGTGAGTGAATATTCAGTTGGTTTGGTTATTTGTGTGTGTCTTTTTATTTTTTTAGTTATTTTATTTTGCTTAAAAGCATTAACCAAGTGCCCTGATTTCTGGTGGTGAGAGGGTAACCCCACAGTTCAGAGGGAGCAAACCATAGCCCTGTGCTGTAATGGGGCTTTGCCCCCCCTGGGCTGGGGAATTGCAGGGAGGAAGGTGTGGGATTTTTTGCTCCTTGAGCTCTTGCTGGGTTTACAGGACTTGAGGGTTTGAAAACTCTGTGGTAGGTACCAAGCTGGGCTGGAGGTGGGCAGTGCTTACCTTTGGCTCCACTACACTGGTGCCTGTTGGGCTCAGTAGACTCTGAAAAACATCTCAAAGAGGACATCAGTTATTCCTCAACCTGTCTTTTAATTATTTCTAGGCAAAAGGGATAGTTCTGACATTAAAAAAAAATAGAGAAGGAAGTATAAAAGTCAGAACTAGATTCTCCCATTTGATGTTTTTGCTGCTTTCTTGCACTTCGTCTCATTTCTTTTGTGGTCAGGCCAATCCTTTTTGATGCTGATAGTCCAAAATAGAAACCCACAGTTTTTAATACAAAAATAATACATGCTTTAAGATGAAACCACAAGATGCTGTGAAAACAGGAAGTCCAGTGTGTCATTAAAGCGGGTTATTTAAGTATAAATATTCTGTTTTCTATTTTTTGAAGGGTTCTGCCTTCACTTTAGGAGATGATACAGATTTATTTTTGAGAGCTAGAAATAACAGGGTAAAACCATGCTGGTGGTATTTTTGTAGTCACTTTGTCAAATGCACGACTGTGCACATTACATGGGGAAAAGAAAAACCTTCCCTCTTCTCACCCCTTGGCAACATAACAGGGAACAGAACTGCACATCTGTAAAGAAATGCATCATTAGATTCTCATCAATTTGTAAGCTTCACTTGATGTATGGCTAAAATAATCCCACAAGGATAACTAAGGAAGTGTTTGCTTTCAAGCACACAGCACAGCCCAGTGCAAACACTCCTTCATTTGGGAGTTGTGGTCTTTGATTTCTTCTGGTTATTGACTTTTTTTCTTTCTTACAACAGTCCACACTGAAGAATTATTTTAGATGCATTGCTGCCAATATATTCTTTAGCTGAGGATCTCTGGACATATTAAAAGAACCCAGTAAAACAACTAATGATGCACTTGAGCAGTAACAGGTTGTCATTAGAGCAGCATCTGCTCTCATCAGAGTTAATTATTCAGTTGCTTTGTTTTCCAAGTAGGTGCCTGGTAGAATTTAGCAGAATCTTAATTAAAACACATTTTCAAACTCCATGGATGCTCATCTCATCTAAAGAAATCAAGACAATTTCCACCATAAACATCAAGCTTCAGTTGAGCCATCAAACAGCAGAAGGAGCTCAGCCAAGGCAAGTTTGAGGCATTAACCATTTCAGTGCCAGTGGGATGCAGGTTGTGTTGAACTCCACCAACAAACTGTCCAAAGTAACCAGCACAGGCACAGGGGTACATAACCAGAATATTCATGCTGAGTAATTACTTTCCCAGTGCTTTGACCAGTGCTGCCTGGTCATTCTGAGGGGCAGCAAGTGCTCCCCCAACCCCTGAGCTGCTCTGTGCAGACACAGACCTGCTTTTTTGTTCACTTTTGCTCTTCTGAACGTCACCACCACCCTGGGCAGCTCACCTGAGCTCACCTCCCAGCAGATGCTGGTCATTTTGAAACCTTCAATATCTCTGCACTCTTCTGCAGGGCTGAAAAAAGATATTTTTCCTCCTATAAAAATATCTCTCTTGGAAAGCCAAATGTCTCTGAAGATAAAAAAATTAAGTGTTTACTGTGAAGCTGCACTGACTGTCAGAAACCTGCTGGTGATCCAGGAGCCACCAACATGCCAAGAGAACTTTTCCCAGTGAAGGAGAGAGTGAGGGTCAGGACAAAGCCATGGCTGTGTTCCCACTCAGCTAAAAACCTTCTGTAAAGGAACCATCCCTGAGAGGTAAATAAGCTTAGGCTGGACCTGCTTCATGTTGCTGTTGCTTTCCAGGGTCTCCTTATTAGATTTCAGCAAGCAGCTGCAAAAGTCCAGTCTGTGAATAAAAGCTTCATTCCCCAGTGGCCAGCAGAGCACATGGGAGCTTGAATCTGGGCTTGTTGGCTGTGGTGTAGTGACTTACACTTAGAGCTGGTTGGGAATTTTCTGTTGTAAAAATGCTCTTTCATCCAGAGATAATGTTTTGTGGAAATACAGAATATTATAAACAAGCTCAGACACCTAGAGTCAGCCTTGTAGATGGGGATGGGAATGTTCTGAATTTTCATGGTGAAACTAACTGTTTTTATAAAAACACTTTTGCTAGTAACCATGTAAACAGTTTTTTGAAAACCTTTTCTCCTTGCTGCTGCTTCAAAGTCAAATTGGGCTTGGAAAGAAGCTTCCCAGGTGTTGTTTCCCCAGCACCACCTTCCCTCTGCCCACTAGAAGTGAGTCAGGATGAACCCACCCATTTTTTCTCTTGCCTGGCTGACTTTGGATCAGTTTTGCATCAGAACTGCCCTGCAGGCTGGCTGAGGCTGGACACCTGATGGTCCCCATCCCTGGGTGAGGAGATGGAGGAGCTGACCTAAGTAACCTGCCCATGGTTTTACCCCTGAGGAGCAATCAGGAGCCCCACGAGGGAGGTTTGCACATTTCTCTGCTGACTTAAGAGGCAAAGCAGGCAGCTCAGCAAAGCCGTGGGCTGCTGTGGGTGGCATTTTCACCACAGCACCCGTGGGTGATGGGGAGCTCTGCCACCTTCCAGCTGGTGGCTCCTGCTTCAGCTGGGGTGACAGCCTGGGACTTGGCTGCTCTGCTTCCTCTTAAAGCTTCCTCTTTGCTTGGAGAAAGACAACTTAGGGATCTCGTGGTGTTGGAGGGGCTGTGTACACGACCACCTGGGGCTTTTGGGTCTCCCAGAAAGGCCGCTGGGATTTGCTGCTTGGCGGGAACAGGCGGCGCCTGGGCTGCAGTCCCCACCTGGGCATGTGGTGACCTGTCCTCAGGGAAGGTGGCATGTTGGAGGAACAGAGCTTGCTGGTCATCCCGCTCCTCTCCGAGCATTTGCTGTGCAGACTGAGAATAAAGAACCAAAAGGAGTGTTTTTGTCTTCACAGAAGCACCTTTTACTGTTTTGCTGAGCGGAGTCTTCAGGATCCTCCTGAAGAGAATCTGTGGCCTGCAGAGGTGGGTGCCGTGGGCAGGAGCTCCTCATGGCAGCTTCTGCTGAGAGAAAACTATGGTGAGCACTTGGGGGAGAGGAAAGGAGAGGGAAAAGGAGAAGGGAGAGGGCAGAGGGCAGGGTAGAGGAGAAGGGCAGAGGGCAGGGGAGAGGAGAGGAGAGAGCAGAGGAGAGGGCCACAGGTCCCATCCCTGAGGAGAAGTCCCGGCAGCTCAGCCAGGCCGCAGAACTTGCATGTGGCCCTCCCTCTTGAAGAGGAGCACTGGGTAATTATTGACTGCTGTGTGCCACCACCAGAAAGATCTTTCTTGTGCCATCCAGCCTGAGCAGAGCTGGGGTCACAGAGCTGCTGGGCCAAATTTGATGTGCAGGTCTTGGTAAAGAAGTGTTTCTGTGGAGGGGTGGGTGAGACCTCCCACCCCAGCGGGGCAGCCAGCCGCCCTGTTTGAGCTGTGGGTGAGAGCTCTGCCTGGTTGCTGTGAAGGCTTCTGTGCCTCCAGAAGTGAGGTTTTTTTCACCTGCCAGATCAGATGGGCTGGAACAGCCGAGCAGGCAGAGAGGGGGGTGCGTAGCAAGCCCGAAACTCTCTAAGTGGGGAGCTACAGTGATGCAAATAGCTCCTTCCCAGAACTCACACTTTCAGCTCAGTGCTATGATCTGATCGGATTTGTCATGTTCTTTGACAGTTAAAAGAAAAAAAAAAAAGGAAATGAGGACTTCATTTGGGTAAAGGGATTTTTATTAAAACCTTTACACTGTATTTTGTCACACTCAGAATTTGAATCTGGGTGCCAATGACTGAGGTGTGGGTGAAGCTCTGTTCCCTCTTGCCCAGGCCTGGCCACAGGATGAGGCCGCGCAGCACCCTGGCAGTCCTGAAGGGTGCTTTTGGTGTGGCAGGGGACTAACCAAGCCCTCTGCAAGCACCCATTTGGGTGTCCTTCCTACACCCAAAAAGACACACAGACAGGGGCACCTGCCAGGCCTCCCCAAGGGTTGGCCCTGGGGCCTGGGCTCAGCCCTCCCAGGTGCAGCTGGGCAGGACCTGGGCACCAGGTGCTCTGAGTTAACTTCTGGGTCAGCTTATTTAATTTTTCTGGATTGATTGCAGCTGGTGCCCAGAGGAACAAGGCTTAGAGCAGGGGCTGACCTGCAGAGGAGACAGAGTGGTGAGAAGTGCTGACCTGCAGAGGAGACAGAGTGGTGAGAAGTGCTGACCTGCTCCATTCAGCCCCCCAGGAAGGTTTCTCTGGATGCTTTCCTGCCATGCTGGGGCTCCTGCAGCTGAGACCAAGCCCTACCTGCTCCAGGTTCCCTGTTCCCCACCAGCCGTGGCAGAAGTGCTGCATGGAGGCCCCCAGGCCACTGGAGGTAAGAGAGCGTGAACGGGTGTTTGCAATGGGCAGTTTGGTTTGTGGGGCTCTGGGGGGCTGTTACTCCTGGCTTCCTGCCTGTGACCCTGCTTGTTGCTGCTTTTTGTGCTGTTTGAACCCAACTCTGCTGGTTTTACTCCTGTGGTGCTCAAATTAAGTATTTCAGAGACTGCTTCTTGCTGGCCTGGCCAAAAGTGGAGAAGAAATTATTTGATGTTAATGGGAATAAGCTACCTGCTTGGGTGTAAAATCTGTTTTTAAAATCAAGGTGCTTGCTTTCTTCTGAGGTGGGTTTGGGGTAGTTTGCTGTTCGGCCAGGCTGGCTCTGAGAAACTCCTCCTCCTTTCAGTGCAAATACAACACCAGCTCCATTAATCGGGCTCCATGCAGGGAAAGCACTGAAAGCCAAAAAGTCCTTTGTGACATTTATCTCTGTCTTCATTCCTGGGTGGGGGGGAAACACAAGCACACAAATTCCTTCTAATGAAAGTCAGACAGTGCGAGCAAGTGGCTCAGAAGCAAAGTTTTTCTGCTCCTAAACTGTACTTCAAGTCATTACAAGCTTTACTTGCCAACCTTACAGTAGCTGAAGCAGTATGTACAGCCTGCAGTACGCAGACTGGAGTAAAACCTTCTTCATGACATTTTGTTGTATGGGAAAGCTTGAGTTTTTGGAAGACACTCGGATAACACAATATGGAAAGCATGCTATCTTAGCATTTCCTACGCCGACTTGGAATGCCTTCTGTTTGGAGAAGATCCACTGGCAAGTGAGGGAAGGTCTGAACAGTCAATTTAGATTTTTCTTTTAAATGTATTCTGTATGCATATACTGTGGTTATTTTGAGATTTTTGCCTTCTGGAATGATTACTGTCTGATACCAGAGAGAAAAGTCATTATGCATAAAACATAGGTGTACAAGGAGTTCAATAGCTGAGGTGGGCAGGAGATGGAATAAATAAAGTTTTCTTGAGAGGTACAGACCTTATTTGTCTTGAAAACTCTATTCCCCACCTGCAAAGCCATTACCAGCCCTGTTCAGAGGTGAGTAACAAAAAAGGGTGAGTAAAAAACCTGTAGTAAGCCAGTTGCACCCACTCTCTTGATGAAGAAAATTACCAAAGAAATACAGTTAAATTGAAATTGGTTGTAGAAACTGCTTTTTTTGCTTTGAGGTGTGGTTTTGCTGAGGATAAGTAGATGCTCTTAAGAAAGGTGGAACATGAAGTGCTGTCCCTGGGTCATCATCTCATTGTGTCTTGGCCCCCCCTGTGGTTTTGTCCTTCCATGATGAGCTCAGGTGGGCTTGATAAATATTTTTTGGGGGAAGTCAGGGCCCTAACCTCTTTGAGTAAGACCAGAATAGGTTCTCTGTGGGCTCACCCAGAGGGGAAGGGTGGTGCCCTCCAGCCCTGTTTGAGTGTGTAGGGCCAGCTCATGCCCCACAGGATGTCTGTGTTGTTTGTGTCTCTTCCAAAGAGCTTGCAACTCACAGGGGAGTGAGTGTAAGCAAGTGGGATGTTATGGGAACATGTAAAAGCGAACAGAAGGCTGGAAAAAGAGCCACTTGATTATTCACTTCTTAAGGGGCGGGGAGTAGGGGGGAATTGCTGCAAGAGCAGCAGAACTTATGAATCCTGTTTGTTGGTTTTTGGGTTTTTTTCTCTGGTATTCTCTCCCATGGCTTGATCATCTTGTGTTCATCCCGATTAAAGCTTTTCCTGTGGTTGGAGTATTCACAGTTTAGCTTTTTCATGTAGGCTCTGTGGTATCTGATAGCACAGGTAATTTCATATTGCAGTCCTGGCCCTCAGAGGGAACAGCAGTTCAAACCTCTCTCTGTATTTTCTTGGGGCTCCTAGGAATTTGATACATCTGAGGTTCCTCTGGGGGATTAAATTTGGCTGAAATCAGCCAGCAGAATGCAGCAGAATTGGAACGGACTAGGAAGTAAAGAGTGTGATTGCATAAGTCTTTCCTCCTTGAGGAACCAGAGTGGGAGAAAGATCTGTGTTTTAACAGCATGCAATGGAATGCCAGGGTCATGTCACCTTCCACATCCCCAGGTGAAGGTGTGCTTGCTCACATGGGGCTTTGAGTGTACCTGTTCTCTTCTGAAGCTCTGACCCTGCAAACCCTTGGTTTTTCTGCCTCAGGAAGTGCCCTGGAAGCTGCCAAGCTCTTGCTTGAGATGAGGGCACACATGCACCTGGTGAGGCCAGGGCCTTAAGCTGCTTCATGGTAAGGGGAGAACAGCTTCCCAGAATGCTCCTGCTGGGTGGTCAAATGTGCCAGAAGATCATTCCTGTGGGCAGAGGGCTCTGCTGGCCCAGCCTGGGCAAAGTCAGCAGTACAGGAGACCCTCCTGGAACAGGGGCATGGGGCCACTTCTCAGAGGGTGCTGGCAAAGTGCTGCTGCTATTGGTGTCCTGGGGCTGGAAGGGGTGGTGCTTGTGCCTGGGTTGGCACACCAGGAAGGAAAATGGTCTTATGAGGTCTGTGGCCTTTGGTGTGAGCTGATGTAGAGCACAAGGTGCTCACGGGAGGCATTGTTTGGGGAGGGACCAACTCAAAGTTTAGCAAAGCAATCTTCGTGCCAGAAAGACACTTCCCTTGCAGATGTTTCTCCCAAGAGGACCCAAGTGTTGGGAGCATCCTTTTGGTGCTGGTACCCAAATGGCTCTGCAGAATGCCCCGTGGATGGGCACAGGCATGGCCAAGCATTGCTGGCAGTCATCTGGGCTGCTCAGCACTCAGAGCTGGCACCAGCCAGCAGCAGACAGGCAAAGTGCCACTCCAAAGAAAAGGGAAACATCTTCCCTCCTTATTTAACCAATACACAACAGACGTGCTAACCAGCGTGCATCAACACGCACAATTATTTGTAGCTCACCAGTAAACATGCTCCTGAGGCCAAATCTGGGGGTCCCCTGCAGAGGGGAGAAGGCAAGAGTGTGTTTGGGATAGCACTGTCACCCCGGGGGATGGGGACACACTGGGTGCGGGGTGCTGGCAGCTCCCCTGGAGGAGTGCTGGAGCTCCAGGAGCATCCAGCCCCCAGGGCAGCACGTGTTTCCAGGCTGCTGTGTGTGACAGTCTCCTCTCTCTGGATGTGGCTGTGGTGACCACCACACCTGCTCTGGGCCCCACACACCTTTCCCCTCTGGCAGACTTTGCACAAAAACCATCTCAGTGTCTGCCTGGGGCTGGTAGTGCTGCAGCTCCCTGTCTCATGGTGCTATGAGCTAGAAGACAAGGTGGTGTCTAATGACAAAATTGAGGTCTGGCCTCCAGCAGCATGGGCATGGCCCCTGTGCTTGGGGCCTGTCCCAGGCTCTGGGGGCAGCAGGGTGCTTTGCACCAGAGGGGGCTTCAGCTGCTGCTCTGTGGGCTGCAGGGTGGAGGTGTGGCTGGGCAACTGCTCCTGTAGCAGGTACAGGAAGGACTTGGGGAAGGCTGCTGCTGTGGGTGAGTTGTGGCACAGCTGAGCTTTCAGGTTCTCTGCAGAGAGAGGTGGTGCTTGTGGTGTTTTTATGGCATGGATTGAAGAATAAACTAAGCCTCTGTCCTCCTTACCCATGTGAATCCTTGTCAAGTGAAATGCAGAAAAAGCCCAGTGCTGGGCATCTCGTTTCTTCCCTGGGACAGATGAAGCTGCCCAAGTCCTGCTGGCTGCCATCTGGGTATGGCTTTAAAGAGAGGCAAAACCAGACCTGGGCTTTAGTGTGAGAAACCTGAGGCTTTCTGTGACAGGCCCAGCCCACCCAGGTGACCGTGCCACTGGTGGGAGTGGGCAGCAGAGGCAGTGCAGCTGAACTGGGTGGTGGGCTGGGAGGAGAGATGCTGCTCCTCCCCTCCTGGGGCTGAGGGGCAGCTCTGGAGGGGACACTGAATCTGGGGTGTGAGCTGTCTTTCCTGAGCCCTCCCTTGCCCTCTCTGCAATATTTACAAATATATCTGCCTCTAAAATCTGCCCGAGCTGATCAATGAGACAGGGATAGTGTTACAGAGCCATGCACACAGATGTTTAACATTCCCCCAGCAATAATTCCTTCCTCCAGTTACGCTATGTATTTAGTGCATTCCTCCAGTATGATAATCATTAACATGCTTTTTTTTTTTTTTAAAAAAAAAAAAAAAAAGGCTGACGAGGTTGAAACAAAACATAGAGGCTGGCCACATTTTTAAAATTGATTTAATTGATTTGAAGGTCCTAGGTCTGGTGATGCTCAGCTAACAATGAAGAGTGGTTGGGTTTCTGTCTCCCCTTGGCTTGGCCAGAGCACAGAGCAGCTTCCCAAGCTGTCCCTGGCAGGAAGGATTCCTGCTGCTTCCCTGCTGTCCTGCTTGCTGGGGGACAACCTGGTGAGGGTGCAGGTGATGTCTGAGCTCTCTGCTCCCTTTGCTGTCATCAGGGGGTACCACTCTGCTGGCACCCCGGCCTGGGGGGTTGCTAGGAGCACTTGGGGTAGCATCTTCCGAAGTTTTTCTTGTCCAGGGCTGTTGGGCAGGGTCTTCTGGGGGGCAGGAAGCTCAAGAGGAGCTGCCTGTGTCTATCTGCTCACTGTGGGGCACCCCAAGTGCTCTCCTGAGGGGTTAGGGTCAGGGCTGCTGGTTTGAGGTAAAAATCCAGCCCCCCCCCCCCCCCAGGGCAACACCCTGCTGAATAATTACTCAGTTGGTTTTTTTCCCTCTCCTATAAAGGCAACAGAGATGTGCTGGGAGCAGAAAGTTGCTGCCTTTCCCAGTCCCCAGGCACTGACAGGATTTTTGTTTCTTTTCATCCCCCAGGCCCCAGGGTAGTGGCAGCGCTGGGGCAGGCAGCCGGGGTGAGTCCCGCTGCAGCCAAGCAGGGGGCTGAGGGCCGGGAGCCCAGGGAGCGGGGTCACAGGGGGGGTCCGAGGAGGGGCAGGAGGAGGGAAAAAGCTCGGGTTTAATGCCTGAAGTGCAAATAGTTGGCTGGGAGGAAGTGTTGAAGCAGTGCTGCGTGTGCCTCGCTGTCTGCGTTCGTCTTTCAGGCAGGGAGCGGCGGCACATTATCGGGTGTGTGAATACATATTTACTACGGTAGGCCCAGAAGGGCTTTTCAACAACTTTCCCTGCATGTGTTGCTAACAAGTCACTCTGCACATTTACCAAGTGAGCAGAATCGCAAATGTTTCTCTTTACAATGAGAAGTAATCAGAGAAGGTCTAAATGGCAAACAGCGATCCAATATATACATTTGTCACAGATAGAATGTAAAGTCAGCCCCGCCGCTTTGATGTCACATAAACATGTCATTTTGAAGTGACTCAGTTTTGCTGGCATTTCATCAGCGAGTGCACAACAAACAGCACCAATTACACTCCAGCCCTGTTTATCATTTGCCTCCTTTGCAGTGCCCATCCATTCCAGGCAGAGTGGTTTGCAGTGTTTAGTCTCTGGTAGGGATGGTATTCCGCAGCCCCCGGGGCAGATTCTCTTTAGCTGTTTAACCCACTGCTTTAATTACTCCGTGGGTTCCAAGAAAAAAAAAAAAGAAAAAAAGAAAAAAAGAAAAAAAACCAACCAAAACCACCCCAACCCTACCCCCAGAAAAACTTCTAATTTTGTATTCCAAACCTATGTAATATTTGGCTCCGAGTTCACACCTGAGTGAATCTCAGCCATAAAACACACTGCCAGGTAACTGAAGGAGGATTTGGTGTGGTATATTCTGTATTAGCAAATGCATCATTCAGAATATACATCAAGCCCCACGCATGCATGTGTGTGATGCACCAGTCGGGTCTTACATTGATATTATTTCCAAGATTTCTGGTACCAGAAATGTGGTGTTTGATGCTCCCAGCTGCTGAACTCACCAAAAATAAGAGTTATTCTGATTGCTTCCCTGCTAGCAGTTAAAAAGCAATGATTCCTTTTTATGCTTTCTTGACATAATAGGCTCCAGTCAGAAAAGGGGATGTTTCCTTGTCAATAAAATAAGAAAGAAATTCCCAATATTTAAGCAACAAAGATGAAATTGAGCGAGTCTTGTGTTATTGTGGTTAACAGTCAATAAGGAAAACCAGAGTTTTGTTCTGCTGGCTTAAAAAAACATTAAGCTGTAAATATCTAGCTCCATTCTATTTCAGTGTTGTGTGGTTTTTGTGTTGTTTTTTTTCTTTCTTTCTTTAAATTAATGAAAAAAAATTCCCTCCCAAAGTTTGCTTCCCCTCCTCCTTTTCTCAAAGCATCAACCCAATTACATATGAGGGCCCTGTTTTCCTAAAATCCACAAAGCTTTAATGGAAGCAGTAGGTTTTCCCATGGAAAATAACTCCGAGGGTGCTCCAGAGTGAAAATGTGATTTCAGGACTCCTGGAAGCCCAGTGAAAGAACAGGAGGAAAGTGTCTGAGCTGAGTGGGCAGAGCAGGGAGGGCTTTGGCTGCAGCTTCTCTGGGACAGATCTATAAAACGTGGCCACTTGCTGCTGACTTGTTAGAGACAAGCAAAGCTGCACACGTACAGAAACTGCTGAGTTAGTCTCCAGATCCTGCAGTTCATTGAGTACAGCCCTGCTGGAGAGGCTGTGCATGCAAAGCTGCTCTGTGTATTTTTAAGTGCCCTAACAAAGGCTTTGGTTGCAGTATTTAGAGGAGAAAACTGTTTCCTTTCCCCTGAGCCCGAACTGTTCCTGATGAATAATTTGTCCAGTTCTAATGTATAATTCACATCTGAAGGTGAAGACTGCTGTCGCCTATAAACATTCCCATATTTTCATATTGCTACTCTGCAAGTTTCCTGTTGTAAAAAGGAAGCTGGGCCCGTGACCCAGCACCAGCCAGTGCCTCTGGTGGCACCATAATCACCAAAGCCCCTCACCCTTTGCAGCCTCTTGCTACCCAATAACCCCCTTCCCAGATCTGGTGCACCTTCCTCAAAGGAAAGTTAAAGGACAGGGCTTATGGGATGCCACAGGCTGTCACAGACACAGGTTATGGGTAGGAAAACCAGGGTTCTCAAAACTTCCCAAAGATCCATCCTCAGAAGTCATGGATGAGTTCTGGATCATCTGCAGAAACTTGGCTTGCTATTTGGGGTTTAATTTTGAGAGTGGCACTTCCTGCCCCACTTTTAAAATCTCCTTCAGTTAACAGATCACAGAAACTTTTTCCCCTGAAAAAACCAGAGGCAAGATAGGGGCATCAATATTCCTGGGAGTGGGGTCCTGTGCTCCAGGCATTGACCTGACAAGGGATAAGGCACAGAACCATTCTGGGCTGAGGGAGGCAACCAAGAGTTCAGCATTGGCCACCAAGCCAGCCCAGCACACCCAGCCAGTGGGATGGTACTAGGACAAGAGGTAATGGCTTCAAGTTGTGCCAGGGAAGGGAGGTTCAGATTGGAGACTAGGAAAAATTTCTTCACCAGAAGAGTGGTGAAGCATTGGAACAGGCTGCCCAGGGAGGTGTTGCCATCCCTGGGGACATTAAAAAAAAAATGGGTGGATGTGGCACTGTGGGAGGTGGCCCAGTGGTTACAGGGTGTGGGACTGGTACTTGGACTTGGTGATCTTGAAGGTCCTTTCCAACCATGATGAATCTATGATTTCACCTGTATCACCTTGTCTCCCCTGTACCATCCTCAGAAAAGAACCTTTTCATTGCCTTTGGCACTTGGAGTTGTTTTTAGGAGGTGAGGGACAGCCTTCCCCTCCAACCAGACCTTTGCACCCATCCAGGGCTGCAGTGCCCAAGGCAAGAGCTGCTGCAGCCCACAGCCATGGCTCAAGGGTGGGATGGAGGGGCTCCCCCCAGCTCCAGGCAGCACAGGCTCACTCTGAGTGCATCTCCCCTCCATCCTTGGGTGCTGTGGAGGCTCTGGTTGGGCTGGGGTGCAGGGTCTCAGTGCCAGGTTGCAGTGTTGCTCTTTGCTGTGCAGCACATGGGAGCATATGGCTCCGTGTCTGGTTTGTTTGTTTGTTTTAGGGTTTCTTTTTTGTTTGTTTCTTTCTATTTTGGTTTACTGTCACAAATAATTTAATTATCCCATGACTTGCCGTTTCAGTTATGCATTGTCTCTGTTCCTGTTTGACTCGGGGGCAGCTGTTGAGCTCTCCAGATTTAGGGCTCAAATCTGCTCATCATTATGTGTGAGCACAACACAGCCCATCTTGTAAAATCAGCAGCTCTGCCCAAGGTAGGCATGGGTGAGGGTTGATGTCAGTTCCTCCTGCTCTCAGGGTTGCTCCTCATAGCTCTGATACCCAGTAGTTTAAAAGCAACGCCCCCTTGAGCCACCTGGGCAACCTGGAGAGGTTGAAGAATGAGAGGAGGAGATGTTCAAGGAGTCTCTTAAACCCAGAAGCTGGGGGCTTGAAGTAGACCCCTTGGAATCAAAGGCTATAACTCAGGTTTTGTTGATGACTGATTAATTAGGTGCTGCAGAAAACTGAATCAGCTTTTGTGGTGTTCATCCATCCTCCTTATCAAACAATCAGTGTTGGCGTTTACATCCCAAGTGTGTCCCAAGAAGTAGCTGCAAACACTCAGCTGGAGGTGGATGGATGCCTTGTGTCTACAAGCTTCCACCCAGAGGAGAACATTTGTTTGGCTCTTACCTGTGTCTTTCCTCTCATGCAGTGGATTTAGGAGGCATGTCCTCTGGGAAGATAGGGAAGCAAACAATTCAACAATATCTCACTGGAGTTCTGCAGACATTTATAAGACATACAGCTGTTTCTCTTTTTAATTTGGAGGAATACAGGCCTCACAAATGGGGTGGTTGGTTGTTCCTACAAATAAAAGCCCACAGCTCAAAGGCAAAATATTTTGAAGACAATGTACAATAAGAGGCTTTTTTTTTTTTTTCTCTTAGCCATGTAAAAGCTGTTTTATGAAATTAAGCTGGAAATATCATAAGTGGGAAATGACCACAGAATAAATAGGAACCTTTTAGAAAGACAGCAAACATGTGTTATTTATTTTCCTAGTAAATGGAAGTGGCAGATTCAATCAGCAAGAAACATCAGATAGTTATGACCATTTTAATCACATTAAAAAAAGTTCATAAGTTTTGTTTATGGTACATTTAGCAACATTTTTAGTTCAGCATGGGGGGGGAAGTGAATAACTCCTATTTACCAGTAAACTAAAGATAAGATGGGACCCATTCTTCTGACAGGGGCAGAAAGGGGACGAGAGGTAGAACAGTGAAGTGTCTGTGCCGTTACCTTTTGCACTCCTTGTGCACATCTGGAAAGTGTTACAACTCGTTGCATCAGAAATATTTTAAAACTATCAAACAGTTCCAAAGCATGCACTGTACCCCATGAAGAGAGACAGCCTTCATGCCTGCCATTTCGGAAGGCTTGTCAACATGCCAAGGAAACCTACTTTAGATGGGTCTATCTCTGCTTATATTTGCTTGAAAGCCTTCAAGTCACGTTCAAAAATGTTAATGCTAGATGTTAATTTTAGAGATGGGGCAAAGGGAGGGCTGTAAAATAGCCAGCTGAGATTAAATCCCTCCGTAATGACAAGCTGCTGAGATGCCCTCAGTAACTGCAAGAGGAGGAGCCTGGACACGTGGAGGTGTCTTGGGGCTGGGGGTGTGTTTGTGCCCCTGCTGACCAAAGCAACACAGCATTTCTCAGCCTTTCCCTCTGGTTTGGAAGCCATGCAGCCCACACTGAAACCCACCACATGCACTCGTTGTAAGGAAAAGAGCCAGAAGCAGATGTCTTCTGAGAGCTTGATCTGCCCAGATCTTGAACTTCTGAGTGGTTCTTGTAGCTGGTGTGTGTCACCGTGTCACCCTCTGCAGCCCCCAGCACGTTGTCCTTGCTCAGGGGGTGTGTGTGGTCTGGGAGAGCTGGGCAACTCCAGTTGCTCAGAAAGGAAGGTTCATTTTCCTCTCAGCAAATGTTCCATGACAGTAAGAGGGGAAGGCTCCAATTTGAGGGACACAGAAGGAAAGTCTGCGAGCAGCATAAATACAAGGGGGTGTTAATTGTGTGTGGAACGGGCTGATTTATAAGAGGAGACTGTGTGCTTTTGTGGATACCACATGTGTTGTTAGTGGCATCTTGCTTTGGGTTGTAGCACTCTAATAGTGGTGCTACAGATGCAAATTGTGTAATTGAGATGAAATGCCTGTGCCCTGAGAGGTAGCCCTGGCATGATGTGCTAAATGAAAGCACAAGTATGCTGCAAGTATGAGTGTGATTTCTATCCTTGAGCACGTATCTCTGCCTTCTGGTCAAACATGAGTTTGTGTCAGGGAGAGAGAGGCAGATACAGAGTAAGCTCCTGTCCTCGGGGTATCAGCCATGTTGGCCTCCGTGGAGCAGCAAACCTGAAGAGGGGCAGGAGATAGAAGCTCAGGGAAGTCTTTCTCTGGGGGAAGCGTTGGCAGGGGGAGAGCAGAGAAAAAATAACCCTCAGGAAATACCTGGGTGGAAACACACTCAGAGCACCTTAAGTGTTCATGCGGCACAGCCTTTGCCTCCCTGCTCTACTCCGTCTCACTTGCTTTCAACCGAAGAATAAAAACTTGTTAGAACTTCTCTGAAGTTAGAGAAAAACTTGTTAGAACTTCTCCAGGGACTGGCCTGCAGTACAGGGGATGGCTGGGCCTTGGTGATGCCTGGAGAATATCTGCCTTGTGCATGGGGTGCCCTGAGATCCCCTACTTCAGCTGCACAAGCAACTGGATGTCCTGAGAAACTCTCTGGGAGACACATAATGGTGCTCATCTCTTGGGAGCATCTTGACTTCCCACAAGAAAGGATGCACAGCATATCTCTTACAGTAAGATTGGATTGCTTTTAATAACAGGTCTTCACAACATAAAAATGCCCTGGGCAGGAGGCAGGTCACTGTCTTTCATGCCCTTCAAAGTACAAGGTCCAAGGGGAGAGGTGGGAGATGGCTCCTTTCCCAAAGGGCTGGGGGTGGGACAGACTTTGTTAGAGGCTCTGCTTTGGCAGACACCCAGAGTCACCCCCCCAGGACAAGATGGAGAGAAAGCAGAGCAAGATTTTAGTGCTTTAGGGGAAAAAAAAGCCATTTCCACTCTGCTGAAACACTGAAATGCCAAAACACAGGCACACCTTGGCCACTTCAGCAATGGCAACCTCAACATCTGAGCTTAGGATGAGGCTGCTGACTCTCCCAGTTGGTTTCCATGCCCATGCACTCTCTCTCTGGATGTACATATTCAGATCTAGCTTCAAATAAACACTGCCCCACTGCTGCTGAGTCAGGCTTGGAGCCCTGGCCAGGAGCCCCCAGCTTGCCATTACCTCTGTTCCCTGGGGGGATTTCCAGCATCGTTTAGCCTTGAGCTTGATTAAGACCTTGGGTTGCAGCAGCCAAAGAAAGGTTTATAATAATCTAGGAGATAAAAAAAAAAAAAAAAAAAGATGCTGCTTCCTCCAGTGCAATGAGCATGTAACAACAAAGTCATACAGCAGCTGATGCCTTTTTCCTCTGACCCTTGGTGTTTTGTAGGGGAAAAAAAAGGAGTGTCCATGACACAACAAACATTATTAGTTCAAGGTATGCTGTGGAAACATCACACCATGCCAGTCAGCCACCTCAAGCACAGCTGTGCCTTGTCACCCAGCTGGGGACCACAGTCCTGCCTAGCTTTGCATGTTGAATTTTGGTCAGGAAACCAGCAGGCTTAGCCCATAGAAAGGGGAAAAATTGGCTGGTCCTGCCAATATTTCTGTATCAAAGCCCGAGTGTCACCTTTTGGCTGGGACATGGGGGGGGGGTAAGGTGCACGTGTGAGTGTGTGCAGAGGGGGAGAGCCCCTGGCTGCAGCTCACTGACCAGCACTGGACTTGGCAGTGCAGAGTGATGTCTGCTCTGCATTCAGGCTTGCCTCTCTCTCCCTGCCCCAAACACACAGCACTGGGTAATTAAAGTCACCGAAATGTTCTGAGGCAGGAAGGTGGTCTGTCTTTCGTCAGGAGGGGGAAAAAAAATCACTTGGCTGCTGCACGGTGCTGTGGACAATAGCTGGAAGAAGCCTAGCTCTGTTCCCCCTTGGAAAATGATCTCCCTCACTAAAACAGACCTTGGCTGTTGGACTCTTTCTACAGGGTTAAAAGAGAGTATTTTTTTTAAAAAGAGTTATATTCCAGTGTGTGATGCTGGTTGTCCTTTGCATCTTCGGGGTGGTGGGATAAATGCCCCCTATGTGCCAGCAGCATCATTGGGCTGTCATGGCCCTGGGGTGGTGGCAAAGGGATAGGAGGTGTGTCAGAAGCAGTTCTGGGAGGAAAGCAGGATGCTGAGGTGAGAAGGTGCTGGGTCCAGGCTGTGGGAGAGTAGCAGAGCCTCTTCCTTCCCTCCCTCCTCAAAGCAAGACCTGAGCCTTGTACGTGCGCCGGGTGGCAGAGTCCCAGCCCAGGAGTGGTGACCAGCTGCGGGGAGCAGGAGGGCTGATGGCAGCCCTCCACCATCTGGGAGTGATTAAAGACAGAGTCACGCTGGATAGATCCCAGATGAGTTAACTTAATAAAGTTGTGGCCTAATTAAACCACATCCCTTGCATCTTATCTGCCTTCCTGCATGTCCAGGGCAGTGCCCGAAGACTCTGCCGCTACCGAGCGCTCACCTCGTGCTGCACACAGGGTGGTGGAACCCAGGAGCTGCTGCCTGCTCCCTGGGCTGAGCTTTAATGGAACTGGGATGGGTGGGCAGGGGGAGATCAAGTTCTTGCTACCTGGAGTAGCTGGTCAGGAGCTCGGGAGTTCTCCCATCCTATAGCCAGGGAGGCAGATGTAGGGAAGGCTTTGAAGCCTGGCTATTTCAATTAAGTCTGTCCAATTAACCTGGAGCGGCACAGAGATCTGAGCACCAGCAACAAAACTTGGAAAGGACTCTTCAAGAGCAAAGCTTGTGAGTTGAAAGGATCCCTCCTGCTCACCCAGCACTTCCAAGGCTTCTCCCATCACAGGAGATGTCACCCATGGGTGACAAATCTGTGCCTGGTGCCAGTGAAGCAAAGGAGGCAGCATTAGGGCTGACTGGGCAGGGTGGGTTTCTAAGTGAAGCCTCACACCTGCACATTTGTAGGTGCTGCTCAGAAAAAAAAGAAGCTGCTGCTGTGATTTACCACAGGTAGATGTGAATTTTAATACAGATCTGCAAAAGCTAAAGCAGGAGGTGGCTGGGGAGGCAACCTGGGGGTCTTCCCTCAGTTCCACTGGAAGGGGCTCAGGGCAGGACCTGGGAGAGGACAAGGGATGGGCACCACGGGAGCAGCTGCTCAGTGCCCCTGCTGCTCCTTGGCACTCAGATTGAGCCACCAGTGGTCTACAAAGAAATAAAAAAGGGAAGAATTCAGGATTTTTTAAGGAAGCTCTAAGTAGGGATGACCTGTGGAAGGGCATGAGTAATGCAGGTGGGAATTTGTGCCTTACTGAGCTGAAGGCAGCAGATCAGAGCCTCTCTCAAGTGGGAGTGCAGGAGGTGCTCGTGGCTGGGAGCAGGCAGAGTTGGTCCCTTGTGCTCAGTGCTGTGTCCATAGCTCTGTGTCTGTCTGACTCTTCGGTCAGAAAGCTGATCCCCAAAATTACATGCAGTTAAATGACTTGGAAAGAAAAAAAGTCTACTGGAGAGCTAATAGGAAGGTTTATATTCTGCAGATCTGGTCTATGTCTCGCTGCAGAAATAAACAGCCCTTAACTGAGAAGTCTCTGTGGACAGGAGCATAATAGATGAAGGAGGGATGGTTGTATCATTTTGCTCCGTTGGTCATTACATGGAATTATAACTCTATTATCAATAAGCCTCAATGTCATTACCTTGCTATACTTGGCAAATGCACACATGTGCTCAAATAAACATTCTCCATCAGAAATATTGCAGCCCATTAGCTGACTGGAGCCACCCACAGCTCCCTGCTGCTCACCTGGCTGGGGGGATGCTCTCTGGGGCACCCTCTCTGCACCCTGCACCAGCAGCCAGCCTGGCCCTAAGATTTTGCTGAGTCTGAGAGTCCTCCTCTGAAGAAGAAATTTTAGCCCTTGTGTAGCCACATCAGCCCCTGCAGGGTGAGTTTCGGAATATTTATTTTTTAAGAGAGATTTAATAATAATTGTTTCTTCCCTAATGAACAGAAGTGTGGCAGGAGACTCAAACTGTCCTGTATTTCATGTATATAGCCTCAAATTCTTCTATATCTCCCTGCAATTTATTTTCACTCAATTAATTTTATTTTATGATAAAGTAAATGGCCCACAGTGCTGCTGGGCATTAGCTGTGGAGCTAGCACATTATAATACAATCAGGTTGTCTCCCAGCACTAGGACTTCACATTCCCATCTGCCACACATGCCCAAAAAATTATCTTTCTGAGAAAGTCCCTCTCAAGTCTGCCTGTAACCTGCAGCTGAGTTACCATCCAGGCCAAAGGAACACAGACCATGCAGGGGGGCTGCAGCTTGGGACCAGAGTAGGTCAGATGTGCTGCTTTGTGGGGGATTTTTTTTTAAGTTATTTTATTTTTAATCAGGCTGTTCTCAGTATGTTCAACTTCCTCAAGCTTCGAGCAGCAATAGGAAAAGTTGGGTTTCAAAATAACATCAGGCTTTCAAAACCAAAGCTGATCTTTCCTAAAGTCACTTTGAAAAAAAAAAAATAGATATCAAACATTTGCTGGATTTGAGGGAGGAAAATAATTCTTTTGCCCTAAATCCTGCCTAAAATACCCAGAGCCAGGTCTTGGTTTATAACCACATTTAAGGCTCTGAGCAAAGCTTTATGGTCACGTTCCCAAATTCCCCAAGCAGGGAAATGCCACCCCAGCCTTTGCCATAGGCCATTAGCCCCTCTCCTTGCAGGGGACAGGGCCCTGGGGGGCAGTGGGTGCTCCAGGCAGCACGTTGGGGTTGGAAGAGGAGTTTTGGCTTGGAGGTCACCAGTCCTGAGCAGAGCAACCACCTGAAGATTTCAAGCCTTTCCTTGCAGTATAACTGGAACCTTTTTTTTTTTTTTTTTTTTTTTTCCCCTTTTAAAGTTAGCTCTACTGCCCCAGCTCTGGGAGGTGAAGCTTAAGGGAATAATTCCCTAATAGTAGTGATAAAAATGGTTTAGTCATTAATAATGTACTCCCAGAGCCTGCACCCCTGGTTTTTCCTCCCAGAGGAAATCTTCACAGCCTGGAGCAGTTTGTGGAGAGAAATCACAGTCTGCTGATTTAAAAATAAAATAATAAAAATCTTCCCAAATTTAAAATACTAAATTTTAAAATACTAAATCCAGAGCAAAAAGGTGGATCTTTTTTGACTTGCCTACTCAGAATGAGACTTTCCAAGCAGCACCTCTGGGGAAGGTGGGCTCAGGGTAAGGCTGGTTTTAGCCCAAGGGAGAAAAATCTGGTTGAGCTGGGGTGCCAGGGCAGCACCCTGCCTGCCCTCCCCATCCATGCCCAGGGTGCTGGGGGTGCCCCAGGGGGAGTGTGGGGCCAGCAGGGACCTGGGCAGGGCTTGGGGCTGAGCAGGACAGCAGTTTTACAACTACAAACACTTTCTCACCAAGCACCCAATAAAACTCTGTTATTACATCCCGTGAACAGCTCCAAAATCCTGAACTTGGGGATATCAGCAGCTCCTCAGTGAAACTAAGCTAATAAACAAGTAGATAATTAACAAAGACAAACATGAATCTCGGTACCAGTGACTTCATATTAAGGAACCTTCTGGTTTTAATATTTGGCATGTATGCATGAAATAATTTATTGCTGTTTCAAAGCAATTTCGACTGTTAAACATTCATTGGTTTGCTGAAGGAAATAGTAAAAAAAATGCTTTCATGTGAACATTAGTTCTTAATTTTAACATTTCCTTATTTTCTATAATGGGATTTGATGTGGCAATAAGCTTTAGGAACGGATCTAAGTGGAAAAATATTGTTAGCAGGTGAAGGTTTTCTGACTGGGTCCCTGAACTATCTGCTGCCCAGGATGGTTTCAGCAGCCAAAGGGTGGATTTGGGTGGCAGGGTGGCTTGGTAAAGCTGAGGACCAACCTTGGGGACAGCTCCATGAACCCTCAGGTGAGAGGCAGGCTCTGCATCCCTGTGCTGCTGCCCACATTGTGGGAAGAAGGATCAGTTTCCTGAAGTGTGGATGAAAGGTGTGAGTGTGTGAGGAGCTGGGCACCCTGGGGATGGAGAGGTGTCCTTCAGCCGTGCCCCTGGGGCTGCCAGCACAACCCTGCCTCCAGGCACCTCCTGTTGAGCACCAGAGCTGGAAGAAAAGCTCTGAGCAGGGCTGCTGGTGGTGGTTACTTTCAGTTTGTTGAGAGCTGAGTTGTTTGTAGAAATGAGGCATTTTTGCACACAAATTCCATGTCCTGCTGTATCTGGTCTATGTTTATGCACTGACTGAAGAAAGAAGACGTTTTGCTTGACAGCCCTGTACAGCCAAGAGATAATGTACAGAAACATCTCCAAAACACTTCCCATCTATTTTTATTTTCAAGCAGCCCTGGATAATGTCATGGCACGGCACACCTTCAGCTCTGGAAAAGAACGCCCACACAGGGACAGCCCATCACCTGCACACTGCTGGGTGCCAAAGCCACCTCGTGGGGCTGCCACCACCCAAACATGCTGTGTGCTGGGCCAGTGGCCACCAGCTTTGGTCAAAAAACCCCACCGTTTGGTTCTGGAATAACTTAGGTGGAGCTAATGCCCCGAGAGCCCCAATGGGGACAGTGGGTGCTGTGCTCTGGCTTTACCAACACCTTGCTGAGTCCTGCTCCCTGCTGGGCACCAACCCTGGCAGAGCTTGTGGCTGTACCCCAGGCACCCTCCATGCAATCGTGCTGTGCTCTCTGCCCCTGCATCAGGAGGGTTTGGTTTAATGGAGCCATGGAGAAGGGATGATAAGGTTTTTTTTCCCAGCCTTCTTATAGCGCGGATGCTATGGGGTATGGAGGGACATGGCTGGGCAGGAAAACTGTGGGATGCTTTGGAATGGGAAATCTAGCAATTTCTTTGTGGTGAATTGAATCTCTTGCCTTTTTTCCAACTCGCTTTTCACGATCATTAGGCACAATTAAAACTCAGTAAAGCTGAGGGAAGTTTGTCATTCATTTTTCTCTCCCAGCCGGCGTCAGCCCAGCATCACCTGGTGAGGAAGCCTCCCTTCCTGCAGCAGCTCACCTTGGGAGAAGTAGGCAGCAATGGGGGAAAAAGCAGCCTTTTCTAAATTAAAACTGGTGAAGCCTTGCCTGTTCACAGCTCAGGGACCCTTTCTGCTGGGTGCAGGGCCAGTGGCAGAGCCCATCCCTCTGCCCCAGCACCCTTTGGGCCGGCGCTGGAGGTGCCGGTTCTGCTCCTCCCACCTCCGCGGCTGCTGCCCTACATGGAGAGCAACTTCCCAGGCTTGCATCTCATTTCAGTGCAAAAGTCAAGCTGAATGACTCATGCCAAATCTTTTTAGCTTGCCTCTGTCAGTGCGGCTGAACTCCAGTACAACTCTACTTACTGGGAGGGTTATTTTTAAGTACCGAGTGTATGTTTATATTTATACGTGCGGCTGCTTCATCATTTTCAGCTGATTTGATCTCCTCGAGCAGAATAGTCCCTCTTTATAATAATAATCTCCAACGTGTGAACTCATTCATCTGGGGAAGGCAACAAGTTCAAGTGAGGCCTCCAATATGTTAATTATTCATGCAGGAATCTTTTATTTCATCTAGCCTCATCCGCACCAGACTGCCTTTTCTAGGAAAGCTCTGCTGAGAAGAAAGCAACAAATACTGTACAGTGATTTGAGGGAGGTTGGGGGGGGGGGGGGGAGGAAAAGAAATCAGTTGCATATTCCAAACTATAAATTGCCTGTTCTCAGCCTTTTTTCTCTACTGCCATCTATTGTGCAGCGAAAAATGCGTAGTTCTCTGGCACAGAACTGCCTGTTCTGGTTTAAATGAGATGAATTGCTTGGTGGGGGCTCCTGGGTGCTTGGAGTTGCTTCTGCTTATCAGAGAAGCTATTAAGTTAATAAGGAGAAATCAAACTGACCAGGAAGCAGTTATTAAGAGGCTTTAGGAGCACCTAAGAATACAGGCAGGATCTGGCATTAGAAAGGACCAAAGGAGCTGCTGCTTTGCTTGTAAAAATTGCCCAGAAAGGGGAAGTGGCCCCTGGCTCCCCAGACAGACAGGGCCCAGTGTGGGGACAGCCCTTGTCCTCCTCCTGCTCGGGTCTCTCCCGCAGAGAGCAGCAAGGTGCAGTCTGCCATCTGTAGCAACAGCAGCTGATCAGAAATGCCTTCAGAGAGGTAAATGCTCTGGGCCAAATGGATCATTTCAGGTGTATCACAGGTGTTTTCTTTCCTGCTCCTACTGGTTTTGCACTAACCCTGCTCACTGGAGGGGTTTACTCCTGGTTTACACCCATGTGATGGGACAACTCATGCCCAAGGGTGTCCCCAGGGAGCCTGGGCTTTCAGAGCCATCATCCAGGTTCTGAAGTAGCAGCAGGTGAGTTTCCCTCATAGCCTTGCTCCACGTGCTGTGCTTATGGTCCCAGTGCCACAGGTAATGGGTGACCACTGGTTTTTAGGGACACCCACTCCACGTAGGCAAAGACAGACCTAAAAGGCCAGTAAAGGGGGTAAAAGGACTACTGGAAACCCAGGGCAAGCCCTGTAGTGCTGCATGGGGGATGCATGGTAGATACTGCAGGGATGAGGTCCTTTTTCCTCTGTGGCTCTGTTTGCTTCCCATTTTTTCTGCCATTTCCTGGGCAGTAAAATAAAACTGCCCGACTTGGGCTGCCCCTGGGGATGTCCCCTTGAAGCTGCATCAGTGACACACAAAACTGTAGTCCCAGCTACCAATTTAAGCTCACTGGTCTGGCACTGAGAGCAGGAAATCCACTAACTAGAAGGAATTCAGCAGCAACATCAAGTGCAGGATGACAAAAGCGGCGATGCTGGAAAAAAAGCCTACACAAAACCCTAAGAGGTTACAACCTGAATATTTTGGGGGAAAAGAAAGGCTAAAATCATGAAAAAATAGGATCAAAGTAATTGAAAGCATATGAAAATTGATGACCATCCTTAACAGCTCTTGCATGGGAGGAGGCAGTTACTGGCAGGGTGTGTGTGACAGTAGTGGTTGTGATGGTGTGAGTGGTGTCCCACACCGTGGGGTGGGAAGGAAGGGAACTGCTCCCCCACGTCCCACTCCCTGCACTCTGTGCCACCACCTGACCTCCTCTGCAGCTTCCCCAATACAAAGAGAAGTCACCCATCTAGAGCTAAGCCAGAATGACATTACCTATTTTCTCTGATTTATTAGTAAACTACTAAGTAGTAACATTAAGCTTTTAGGAAAAGATTAACAAGAGTGTGCAGTGGTCACCTGTCAGCTTAATTTAAGGGAAAGCCACTGAAAATGCTCATTCTTTGTGAGGGAACATGCAGAATCATTTCCCTAATGGATGTGGAGCTGGGATCAGACCCCTCTCGCTTCAGGACATTGAGAGAGTGTTATTTGTCCTTTATTTGTTTGTCCTGAAGTTCTGCTCTGCTTTGGTTTGGGGTTAGCTTTATCCTAGAGGAGAAAACGTGTGGGTTTAGGCTTCAGGTTGATTTATTTTGTGTTATTAAAGATGAGTTCAGTGATGCTGGGAGAACCCAAACCTTTGGTGAAGGCCACCAAGCTCGGGTGCCCCTGGCTGCTGCCAGCTGAAAGGTGAGGCTGCTTTTAAACATGGTAAATTTGAACTGTGGTCCAGAATTCATTTATATTGGCACAGGAGCTGGAAATGCTGCTCTTGGGCCCCAGTGACATTGCTGCTGACTGTGCCTTGGTGGAAATGAAACGGTGGCAAACCAAACCTGCCAGATTTGGGAAAGCTTTTGAGTCCATTTGAACTCAGAGGCAGACTAGAGAGAAGTTTGCACGTCAAGGCTGGACAAATATTCCTCCTTGCTCCCCAGACAAGCAGCCATCAGAATGCACTGGTGAAACCACACGTGCTCAACCAGTTGGCCAAAAGCTCCAAGCCCACTCGTACCTGCAGTTATTACCCAAAAACCTGCTGGAAAACCAAGTAAGAGGGAAGAGGATGCAAAGATCTTGCTGATGATTCAGCAATCAAACAGCAAATCTGGGTGGAATCACTATTGCATCCTGACACAAAGCTCACAGGGGTCAAAGCAAAATTCCAATAGTTTGGGGCGTGGATTGGATCAGTCCTTAATGAGGTGCTGAAAAAGAAGTGCCAGTAAAATATACAGGCCAGCATATATTTTATGGGGAAGATAGTCTGAAGTCAACATTGCAATTTACTAATTCAGTAGAACAGCTGGAAAAATAAATTTGTTTAGCTGGAATAGCACATCTATTTATTGAGCCTCCTTCCAAAGCTGTGCACATATCAACAGTAGGATTGGTCTCTAAAACACGAGGGAGGAGAGGAGGAGGGGGGGGATGATGGTTGCATTCAAATTGCTGTGCTACTTATTCCACCCTAGTAATTCAATTAATGATTTTATAGACCCTGTGCTGTCTGGCATTCTCAGTCGTTCTCAAGCAAATGAGATGGGGAATCAAGCAATTAGCTGGGGTTGGCAACACTCTGAGCTCAGCCTCAGCCAAGCTCCACACAAAAGCCACCCCTGGCTGCCTGCTGGAGTGGGGGGCAACAGGGAGCTCACTTCAGCTCCCACCCCCAGAAACTGGTGGATGCTTTCATCCCGTCACTCTTTTCCGTAACTTTTTTCTGGGGGGGTGGTGTGGTAGGAATCCTGGCTGGGGTTTGCCATCCTGAGGGCTGGTGACATCAGGAAACAGTTGTGTGTGATTTCCGAGCTGCAACCAAACTTTTGGTCAAAGTTACAGCAAAGCCAGGGCTTGAAACTTGAGCTGAATGTAAACTTGATCCAGGAAACTTGTTTAGGTACCTGCCTGATTTTAAGCAGTGAAATAGTCTGCCTGCCTTCACCTGAATGACTAAAGTGCTTGAAGATAAACATTTGGTTGAGACTCTGAGGCTCCCAGCTCTGTGCTTCTCCCAGCCCTGGATGGAGCCCAGGCTGGGCAGACAGAGCAAGGGTCCCCCAGAAATCATGCATTGAGTGGTGGCCTTTCTTTAGGGTACTTCAGAGCAGCATTTGCTGATCTGCATCAGGCTGGGTGCCACTGAGAAGTTATTTTCCTATGGGTGTAGGCACTGGTCAATGTCACTTGAGAGGGTGGCTGAGCATGTGGGTCCCTGATAAGGCCCTGCCCTGGCTTCATGTGGGGTTTTCCAGCCTTCCCACAAAGGCAAGCAGCCCTGAAACATCCCTCTCTTGATCTTTTTTTTCCCCTTGGTATTCACCCCATTAATCCTTGTTGCAAATGAGCATCTCTCTGAAGACCTGAAACTGCAGCTTCCCTGAGAGCTGCCAGCCTTGGTCTGGAGGATGCTGCTGGTGACAGACACACGAGGGATGCAGGACGTGCTCCTGGTGATACAGGCACCCTCAGTCCTTTTCCTCCCATGCAGCAGAACTACCTTTTTTCAGGAGGCCAGTGGAGGTCTCTATGTTTTATTCACATAATCCAGACCTTCAGTGTCAGTGCCTGAAACGAATTACTGTTTATATTAGAAACTTAGTTTAATAAATTAAGTCTGGTCTATGAACTGTCAAAGTTCCTATAGTCTGCAATTCATATAGAACAGATGCCTTTTCCATGACTCTTAACTAGAAGTGGCCAACTTGATTGCTTCCTTTTTGCCATTACTACATTCTGTAGGTTTAGTTATCTACTGCCTACAGAGAATTCAAAACAATTTAAAAGGGCATCTGGTATAAAGCACTCTCCAGGAAAAAAAAAAAAATCTTTCCATATACAATAACTTTCTGTTTAGGTCAGGGAATTATTCAATAATTGGCACTTGTTTAACTAGACCATTCAGAATCAGTTTGGTTTGGGTTTTCCAATTGTAGGTAGAGTTACAGGGTTGGTTTTTTTCAATTTCCAAACAAGCAGGTTTGTGAGTCCTAATTTCCAGCATATTTGTGGTACTGCTGTGATTAAGACCTAACAACTAATTTTTGTACAAGTAACAAACACATATTTCAGAAGTGCCATAAATAATTCAGTGATTTTTTTTTCCCCCAGATTGTTTATAAATTATAAATTTTCATTTACTCTGTCCTAGTTTTATATAATACTGATAAAAAAAAAAGAATAGCTAAAAGCAGTAGTTAATTAAAGAATAGAAAACGAGGGTAGGATGGTCAAAACAGACCTCCTTGACTTGTGTTCCAGTTTCCCAGCCACCATCATTTAACAGGCTGGACCTGCTAATATGGGCTCTTAGAAGTCCTCACTCCCAGTATTTATGTTTTGTGAAGCACTTTTAATGCACAAACAGTTGTCACATGAAAAGTTAATAACAAAGCACATCCACAAGGATGAAAAGAGAGCAGGGCTGGTGCTTGTTGCATCAGGAGCTGCACATCCAGGCCTTTCCAGGTACCATATTTTCTGTGTTGCACATTGAAATGCTTCATCAGGACCTGGAGCCTGCTGGTGTGGGTTAGGGTTAGGATGAGGGGGGGTGAGCTCAGCTTTATTGCAAATTTGCTCCTCATTTATAGCTGGCAGATGTTTGCTAAAAGCAGCTGTGGTTCCTTGGGTGATGCTTATCAAACCCTTCAGGCTGGGGAGAAGTTCTTTGGTTTGGTGCTCTCCTCTTCTTGGAGCAGAAATCAAGAGTGAGGGCAGAGGAGGAGCAAAATCTCCGAGCTGGAGGGTTCTCCAGGAAGATGCTGCTGTCCCCCCCATGGTATCTGTCTCGGGAGGGAGGAGGGGGCTGCCAGGGCTCTGCAGGAGGCTGTGCTCTGTGTCAGGTGAGGTCTGGTGGCCAGCACCCCCCATCCTGCTTGCTGCTGACAAAGTGGGTGCTGAAGTTACTCGTTAGTCATCCAAGCTGCTTCCTCTGTGGAGAAGGGAACTGCACATGGATGTTATCTATCCCTCTGTGTGTTTATAGTAAGGATACATCTAAATTCTGTGTAACTAATGTGTAGCTAATATGTAGAAGCATAACTTGCCTGGTGTGAGAGAGGAACATCTC
Source organism: Heliangelus exortis (assembly GCF_036169615.1). Lineage (NCBI taxonomy): Eukaryota > Metazoa > Chordata > Aves > Apodiformes > Trochilidae > Heliangelus > Heliangelus exortis. The sequence goes on along the minus strand of NC_092427.1, from coordinate 37,267,005 downwards.
TGTTGCTGTGTTTGGGGGGACCCAAACTCTTACACAAACACATTTGGTTGGATGCTTAAATGCAAAAAAAAAAAAAAAAAAAAGGGAATAGCGAGTAGAAATCCAGAGTGGGAAACTAGGATATAAATGGCAAACACATCCCAGAGCTGAGAGCAAAGCTGTCTGTCTGCAGAAGTGTGGGGTGTGGATGTGGGGTTTGGTTTTGTAAGGGGCTGAACCAGGGGGAGTGCCCAACACTGCACTGGTGTTAGCCCAGTGTCTATTTTTGATGGAATAGATGGATGCACAGCTCATCCCACTGTAGCTGCTGCTGGAATTCCTGTTGGCTGGGATGTCTTACAACTTGTGGGGTCATCTCAAGTTTCCAGTGACAAGGGACACGGTGCTAAGCAGGGCTGGTAAGGCTGTAATTGTAGGGTCTGCCCCACACACATGCTGAGGTGGAGATTCAAGCACTGGAAGGGACCCAGATGTGCTGACACTGACTGAGGGGCTGCTGCTTCTTGGCTTCCAAAATTGATTTTTTTGTTACCTGCCTTGTCCCACTCCCAGTCAGGCCAAACACGTGAGGATCCACTCAAAATGTCCCTTCCAAAAGTAGTGACTTCCTTCTCTCATGATTCCTCTTTGATTTCTAATTCAGTCCATGCAGAAACCCTATGCAGCTCCCAGCTGTGTTTTTCTTGGTGCTTTTAAATTCATTTATTAATTTGAAATTGAGAAGTTGGACTTTTTTTACTTGGTGTGCTTGTCCTTCCCTCCTCCAAAGAAAAATGACACAACTCCAATCTGCTGGGTATGCCTTTTCCCTTCAATTATTCTCTTCTGAAACTTTCTTTGTGTTTGCAATACTTTTTTATTATTACTGGCTTGTCTTTTTTTTTTGTCTGCTACCCTTTATTTTCCTGTCTCTGCTCTCCAGAATGCTCTAATTATCTTGACTTTCCACAGCCATTTTGCAAGCCACTAGCCAAGGCAATTTCAATATATTTGAGTTTGCCAAAAGTATTCTGGGATGGCCCCTGTGATGGAATTATACTGTACTGAACCTAAACCTGACCCACTGCTGCTCTGATTATAGCCCTGCCTGGGCTGCAGGGAACAACCCCAGCACATTAAAGAGCCACAGCTTTACCTCTTGTGTCTTCCACTCCAGTGTAAAAGCTGATGACCTGAGATGGCCTCCTGGGGTTGTTCTCTGCTCCAGTTTCACTTCTTTTGTTCCCAGTCGCTTCTGTCACAAAGAAAAAAAAATAATAAACCCAAAATTCACCGTGGGATGGAAATGAGCCTGCTCCCATCTTAATTATTTTGGTTTCCTGTCACTGTCACTTCACCTTGCCTTCCTCTCAGCACGTTCCAGCAAGCACATCATCACCTTTTTGCATCTTTTGTCCCTTGAGGTTTTTCCCATTTGCAGAGTTTGCTACCTGGGCCAAACTTCATGGAAAGAAAGATTACTGGGGTGATAACCTGCTGGGGAGCTCTGGCTGGGTTCAGGGACTCTCCAAGTACCTGAGCTGTATCTGAAAGCCTTGGGCAATGAGTTGTAAGGTTTTAGGGAGGTGGGTGCTGGCCTCTCCTCAGTAAAAAATGACAGGACGAGAGGAGATGGCCAGAACTTGCACCAGGGGAGGTTTAGACTGGATGTTAGGAAGAATTTATTTACTGAGAGAGTAGCCAGGTGGAGGAGGGAGATGGTGCCTGCCAGCTGGGGACTGGCAGGCTGGTGTCCAGGGGCCTGGGGGCTGAGGAATGTCTCTGGGATAAATTGTTGGGATGAAGAACCTAGTGGCAGGGTGGTATTTAAACACTCCCATCTAACTAGCTGTGAAAAGCTGAAGGGAAGTGCTGGGGTGACAGACAGGTTTGTGCTGCTGCTGTGCCACTGGAGGAATGGCTCAGCACAGCTCCTGGCTTGTGCTGCCCTCATTTTCTCTTTCTGTTGGGAAAAAAATAAAAGTTTTTCGATCTCAAAAGTATCTGATCTCAAATACCATCCCTCAGTCCTGTGCTGACTGCCCTGGCAGTCTGTGGCAGGTCAGGGACTCTAATCCCCCTGCACTGAGTTTTTGGGATCACGTGCTTTCCCCTCCTCCTCACCCCCAAATCCATGCAGGGAGCTCCAGACAAGCTGCCTGGTACCAGCAGGGCACGGGGGGCTTGCAGCAAGCTTGGGAGAGAACAGGATGTTTTAATCTTTTCCTGCAAAGCTTTGCAGAGAACTGGTGTTCTGTTTGGCTCTGTGGAGGGGTCCTGTCTCAGAGAGTTGGTTTGCTTCTTGCCTGGGGGGAAAGGAATGATACCAACCAGATTTGTGTACTTCTCACAGCTTTGCAGCTGGGTGCTGGGATTGTAAACACTGGGGGTCATCAGCCCTCTCCTCTTCCCAATGCCTTTACCCAGCTCCTGCACAAGGAGCCCCTGGGCCCTGTTTGAGCCATGGATGCTGCTGGGACACAGCTCAGAAATCCCAGCTGCACTTCCCAGAGGCTCCTCTGGCCCCAGGAGCTGTCACCTTGTCCCCTCCAGCAGCACCTTTGGCATTTTGGGCTACCCCCTGTCTATGCTGCTCATGGCAGGGTGCATTGCCAGTGTGTTTTGGGGCAGGTGTCAGCTCTGGGGCTCTCCTGTCCCCTCCTCAGGGGTGGCCTGTCCCTGTCCCAGGACAGCAGCAGCCCCACAGGACACTTGTCCCCACACCAACACCCATTTGTAGGAACAAATGTGTCTTGCCCATTGCTGGAGGAGATCAACCATGTGTGCTTTGGGTTCCTTTTTGCCTGGCTGTTTTTCAGCTCCTGTTTTCCCTCGAGCTGAATGGGATTTTGTTTATCCACTTCCCAGGTTTCCCATCCCTGTGGGCGCAGGCCCTGTCCCCCTGTGGTGTTCCCAGTGCCACCTGTCCCCTGGGAGAGCAGGTCTGAGTCTCCAGGTACCCTTAGAAAGCACCCCATACTGCAGCACCCCAAACCACCCATCCCTCTGGGAAGCCCTGGGCGCTGTCACCCCACAGCAGCTGGCAGTGCCCTCCTGTCCCCAGTGTGTGGGGTGGTGAGAGTCACTTCTGGAAAATAAGTGACAGGAAAACGCACGTGTGGTGGCACCTTTGGTTCCGTACCTTGGATTTTACTAATTAGATGCAGGCAGGTTGATAAGGCAGTAATCAGGGCTACCTGGTGGTAACTGTGAGACCTGGGGGGCAGGTGGCCCTTGCTGGAGAGCCAGCTGGGATCCCTGCTGGCTTTGTCTGGGTAAGTGCACTTCAGTGCCAGTGATTGCTGTGAGAGGCTCTTGGGAAGTGGCTGGGCAGGAGGGAGGGAGGGAAGGAAGGAGCCACCTCTCCCAGGAGAGCCTGGCAGCCTTGCTGAGCACAGGAGAGGTGATGGTCTTGGCTTGGGAAGAAGTTGCTCATTTTTGTGTTTCTCCTTGTGCTTTGGGAGATCCTCTTCCCTTTGGCCAAGGGACCAGGCTGCCCCAAAATCCTGCTCCAGCTTGCAGGGAGTTAGGGAGCAAAACCTCCTGAGGGAGGTGAAATCCTTCCCTGGTTCTTGGTGTGCTGGCCTCTGGCAACACCACGGCATCATTTTTACTTCAGTGCTGTCACAGAACAAAGCTCTGCTTTCCTCTCCAAGCATTTTGAGCACCTAGGGAGGCAGCACCAAGTGTCCAGACCTTTGGTGTCTCTCTCAGAAACAAAAGGCCACCCCGTGCAGCACCGCTGTCACCCCATTAACGCAAACCCTGGACGTTTCAGCCTTCTTTTCCCCAGGGTTTAAAAAAAACCCAAAAACTTAAATAAATAAATAAAAAGTTTTCCAAATATTGTTGCGTGGCAGAAGGGCTTTTCCCCACCACCAGTCACTCCCCAGTGCTTGGATGGCAGTCACAAAGTCCCTGGCAGGCTGTGCAGCAAACCTCCCCTTCTGGCTCCTGCCACCCACCCGCCGGCCCCTATTAGGAAAGAAATGGCAAGTGGTTTATTTGCCACCCGTCTGGCAGCCCTTCTGGGGTGGGGAGCACACTGCCTGCCAGGGGGGGTGCCTCCCAAAACCCCCTGGAAAAAAAAAAAATCCTCTCCACATCTCCCTGTGCCCGGATTCTGCTCCCCTGGGGGCTTCCCCACCCCCCCAGCCTGAACCTGCCACCCACCCGCTCCCCCCAGGACCCTCTGCTCCCACTTTGTTTTTTTTGGAAGGGGCTCTTGCTCCTGTGGTTGCTGACAAAGTTTCTTTGTAAGCATCCCACAGGCTGTGGCAGTGGCTCCTTCCCCAGGCCCGGCCAGCAAGGAGGGCTTGTCACTAATGTGTGTCATTCATCACAGTAAAATTACATGTGTCCCAAATATATTAAAAAAAAAAAAAAAAAAAAAAAAAAAAAAGTCCAGCATGCAGACAAATTACAGCATGCAGCAAATTGCTTGTTTGCAGAGGGAAAAAAAAAAATCCAGCATGCTCTTTTCCTCCCCTCGCAGAGGTAGGTGTTTAATTCAACATATTAAGGCTGAGAAATGTAATTATGGCCACGGGACTGGGGAAACCCCAATTGCAGCAGTGGCCAGAGGAGCCCCCCCATACTGCACAGGGACGTGGCACAGGGAGCAGCTCCCAGGCCTGCTTGGAGCAATTTTTATTCCTTTTTTTTTTAAGGTTAGAGATTTAAGTGATTTTTTTTCAGGTGGGGTGGAGGGATGGCTGCCTTGGTGAGCAGCTGGGGAAAGGGAGGCTGGAAGGGGACCCTCCCCAGCCAGGTGACAGCCACATGTCCCTGCAGAGCCCCAGCGCAGGAGGGGAGCCTGGCATGTCCCTGGCTTGGCACCCCCTGGGACCCCTCCAAGCCCAGAGGATGGCCCCAGCCCTTCTGGGGTCCCACCAAGAGCAGGGCTGTTCCCCTGGTTTTATCTTCCAGCTCTTACAAAGTTAATTGATTTTCATTAATCACAGTCTCATGGTCTCCTTGTTTATGCTCTTCAGTACTTCACAAATCTAATCTGACATCTGATTTACAGATTTCAGAAATTAACCTTCCTCCAGTGTTTCTGTTTCAGCGGATCTTTATTTATTTACGTTCCTGTCAAGTGCCTTTCAATAGCCATGATTTCTGCTCTTGGCACAGGGAGCAGCCCATTGTTTTCCACGGGAATGTTTGGCTTTGCCAACGGGACCCAACCCAACCGGGTCCTTGTGGGTCAAGCTGGGAGCCCCTGGCTCCAGCTCCACGGCACTGGGCTGGGCTGCAGGGCACCTGGCAGTGACATGGCTCTGATCTGTGTGCATTATGGCACTGCAGAAATGGAGCTCTTTGACTCCAGAGCTTTTGTCTTGTAGGAAGCATCACTCAAAGAGCAGGAGTAGCTGCTCCTGCCCTGGAGCTTGCAGAGGAAATGAAACCACGAAGGAGTCTGTATCAGAATGAAGAAAACAAGCAGGGGGGCAGAGCTGATGGGTGGCCTGTGCAGGGGCAGCAGTGCCCCTGGTCACACAGGCAGAGCACACCAGCCCTGCACAACACCTTTTCCCAGGAGTTCCAGTGAGGGTAAAGGCAATAAACACATAGCACGGGTCTACCAAGAGCTCTCAGCTCAGACTAAGCTCGTGTCCTTGCTCAGTGAGTGATTTCTCCAAAGAAGGGGCATTCAGTCCATGCTTTGCAACACCCTGTGGGAAAGTATGGGCTACCCAGGTGGGAACAGGGATGGGAGCCGTGTGGTGGTAGGGACAGTGAGCAGTGTGTATGATGCCTTTATGTGCTTCAAGGGATGTGGTGTGAGACAGGGCTGTTCCTTGTCCAGTTTCTCAAGCAGCACTGAGCAGTTTGGTTTGATGTCAAGGTGGTGGATAATTATCCACCTTCCTGGTGAAATTGTGGGTGGATCTACCACCACGAGTGACCCTGACCCCAGAGCAACCTCCCAGCCCTTCCTCACCCTTGGCTGCTCTTGCCTTCAGCCCACATGAGAGCCAAGCGGGGGCGAAAAGGCAGAACCTGCAATCACCAACCTGAAATAACCCAGGGGACCCCTTCCTGACCTCAGGAGCTTCCTGTCACTGTCACAGCAGTGTGGGCAGCACCCAGTGGAGGTGGCCCTGGGTTGCCCCATCAGCAGAGCCGTGCCCCCAAGGTCCCCCATGGGGTGGGGTGTCTGGGGGGCTGCTGGCCCCGAAGGCCCGGGCCCCATTTGGTTGCCCCGTGGTCACAAGCCCAGCCCGTGACCTTCCCTCCAGCTGTTGTCCAGTTTCCCAGTAATGGAGGGGTTGCTATTCTTGCTGTGCTGAATCCACTGGCACCGACCCATCCTGGAAACAAAGCCAGCCCTCGGGAAGCCAGCGGACAGCAAGGATGCAATTTAGTTCCTTAATAGCCTCAGCCAGGCTATTTTGGCACGCGGGCTGCCACGGCGATGGGGTGAGAGCCTGGTGGGACACACTGGTGGTCAGAGACCTTCAGCTGGAGGATGTCTGTGGTGTTCATCTCACTCCATGAGCATCGCCCAGCTTGGAGAATCTCCTTGGGTTCCTTCACAGTTGCTGTAAGGTCTTCTCCCCAAGCACAAACATGGTGGGATCTCATTTCCCTCTGAAACGTGCCCAGGTTTCCCCTCAGCCAGGTGGTTCCCTGGAGCAGTGTCCTGTCCATGGCTTTACTCCAGCCCAAGCCCTGAGTTTGTTTCTCCACTGGCTGCACTTACAAACACAAACTGAAGTGTGTCCCAGCCGAAGGAGTTTGTGTTCACTTGGGTTTGGTCTGCAGAGCCATGAAGCCATTTTCCTTGCCACTTGCAGCTTGGTGCATCTGCAAACTCATTGAGAACCCAAATTCCTCTGAATTAAATCGTCAGCCTCCCACTCAGGCAGATGCATTAGCACTGACTGGGTAACATCAGCTCTCTGTATCACGTAGGAATGAGCCTTTAAAATTGTATATTCTGCCCTGCAGCATTTATCTCCTATTTTGGTCCTGATTTTTTTCAGCTAAAATGCTTGCTGGTCTGTTTGAGTGCTTTGATGGTTTACACGCTTCTAATTTAGGGTTCATTTGGGACTTAGCAGTTGTGGGTTGGTTGGTTTGGTGGCAGTTTGTTCACGTACTGATATCTTCTCAAGCCATGGATCAGAATGGATTTCTGAGATTGTCAAGGGGAGCGACAAAAGGGTTTGGTTTTTTTTCCCCCCATTTCATAATGGGGAGATGTTGCAGTTTATACTTCCAAAAGAGACCTTCATCATCATCACCATTTTCATTCTCTTTTTTTGAAAGGAAAACCCAAGGTATTTATCTTTAGCAGCGCAGTCAAGGTTCAGGGGTAGTTTTGAGAGGAGGGTATAGTAAGACACTTCAATTAATTAAAACCTTCCAGCTTTTCACGGCTGGTGTGTGAGTCAGAATGGCAAAACCCACCCAGGTTCTCAGCTGATGCACAGCCACAGCAGGATTATCAACGGGGATCTCCCTCCCTCCCTGTCTGCAGAATACCCCACGGATCCCTTTGCTGATCCTGTGGCATCAAGAAGCAGCCGGGGAAAAAAAAAAAAAAAAAAAAAAAAAAAAAAGACAAAAACACCCCACCCCCCAAAAAAAAAGACACTGCTTTTTTGCAACCATGGCACTACCTTTTTCTTCTCTGGGCAAGCCAAAGGCAGCCCTGCAATTAGCAGCAGAGCCATGAGTACTTTCTTCGTTAACCACAAATGGTTCTTTTCGCGAGGAGCCGCCTCACATATGTTGTAAATATGTTCAGTTTCATTAGGCGGCGAAGCGCTGCGGATCTGCTGGTTTCTTCAGGGAGGCAAACAAGAGCTGCATATGTGCAACAGAAGTTGAGGAGAAGGGGGGAAAAAAGAAAAAAAAACCAACAAACCCGAGGCACTTGCAGAGCACCCGGGCTGCTCGGACGTGCCGGTGGAACCGTGGGATCGCTCTCAGCTCCTTTCCAGCAGCCTCACTGCTGCCTCCCACCAGAAGTGACTCTGGAGGAGACTTAGAGCTGCCCACGGGGCAGGGAAGTGCTGTGGGAGGATGTGAAGAACGTACACTGAGGCTGGAGGTACCATGGTGGTCATGCAGTGTCCCGGGAAGTTTTATCCCATGGAAAGCTGGCTCCTGGGAATCCAGCTCCTGGTAGAGGGATCTTAGGTGGGGCTGCAGAAGGCAGTGGTGGTTGGGTGTCCATCCTGTGCCCACAGGCAGGCAGTGTCCTCGCTTAAATTGAGGGAAAAACTGACATTCCTCAAGCAATCAGTACAGCAAAAGGTAGCAATAGAGGGACTGTCTCTCAGAGGGTCCTAGGAAAGGAGTTGTAAGGATTTAATCTCACTGTTTGGGTTTAAGAGGTGTGCTGAAACACCTGATTTGTGGCAGGGAAATGGTTGTGAACACCAAACCCAATCAGCTGGTGAGAGCTGCCTTTGTGGGAACAACCAGCCAGCAGTAAGCATCCCGATGGCTGCAGAGCCCCAGCTTGGGTTGCTCTCCCTAAACCCAGGCATGATACGATGTCAGTAACCTCTCCAGCTCTGCCTGGGCTGCTCCATGGCCCCTGTGCAGTGCTGCTGGGCCATCCTCCTGCCAGGAGCTCAGGGAGTTAAATAAGTTTGCCTCTTCCTCCATCCCCACAATTGGAATCAGCAGTTTGCCTTATTTTAAAAACGAATGCTCAGAAAATCAGCAATTTTCCTTTCTTTTTTATATATATGTATATATTTAATTTTTTTTAACATCTTGAGGTTTTTTTTTTTTATTTAAAGTGGAAAACTACATTAAGTGCAAGGCACTCAACAAAGAAACAGTCATAAAGCCTAAGTATTCTTAGAGTTATAAAATATGTCCGTGGTGGCAATTCTACTGCCAACAATGAAGTTTTAAGCATTAATATGCCTTCATTGCAGTTTTAATGCCTTAATATTGACTCTATAGCTCTTTTGGGTAATTTTGCTTTCTCTGGTACTTGAAAGGTGATGATGTCAGCGTTCTTCGTACTGATTCATATGCAGGTTGATGAAGCTGAGTTATTTATTGAGTTCCATTATATTTTCTATAAACATTAGTTCTCAATAAACAGAGACATTTAGCCGAGGGTTTATTTATTAAATAGGTACTGTACAGATGGTTTTGCCACACATGATGTGCTGCAGAGGATATTACTCAGGAATAATCAGCTGTGTTATAGCTTGGCTAAATTAATAAGATGATAATGATGAAATTGATGCTTTTGAGCTAGGCTTGGTAAATGGTTTTTGCATAAACAAACTGATAAATTTGAGAAGCAATTACTTGCTTGTCAAAGATAAAAACACAACAGGGCCCATTTATAGTTAGGTCCTATTTATTTTTAAAGATTGTACCAGATTTTATGTTTAATACGCTGCAATTAAAAAATAATACTTAAATGAAGAATAATAAAAAACTAACTTTCTGAGCTCCCCTTCAAATCTGAAGATGCAGCATTGCTTGGTTAGACATCAAGTAAACTTTTTCAAGGCTTTCGCTGCATCTAGAAAAAAAAACTATAATTGTTTTATGAAAGATGCTGCCTGAAGTTGTGCAGCACAGGCTCTGGCAGCGCTTGCTGCAGCTGTATTTGTTCTGAAATGGAGCTGGGGTTCATTCAGAGGAGTGCAGCCTCCTTCATGTTCCCTCTTTAATGAGGAATTCTGCTGCGGTGGTCACGCGAGCCGACAGAACACACGTGTAGCCCCAGCCCACGCTGACTTCGTGGCACTCTCCAGTAAGATGCTGGGTGTCTGTGTGCATCCACACACAGAGGGCTGTTGCTTGATTCTTTCCCCTCTCAGTAGCTCATTTATCTTTATTCACAATATCTTTATTTAGAAAAACGTGCGTGGTGCTCCCAAGGATTTATTTGACTTTTTTGATAGCGCCTTTTATTTCCTCTGGCCTTTGGGCACGAGGTCAGTTCCTTCTTTCCCTAAAAATCCCTGTGTCCCAAGGGCACCGACGTCTTCTCCATGTAAATATTCCTGTGGGATTGTCCTGAGTGACAGGAGGCATCACGTGGCCAAACATAGTGAGCTGCATGGGCATGTCCTAACCTACCAGGGTGTGACTGCCACCCCAGACACAAATGGGTTTTTTCTTGGAGCCTTGAAGAGAGCTTTTGCTTCAGCACTTTGTAAGGACCTAAAGGCAGTAGCAAAGCCCTGGGCTGCACAGGCACGGCCAAGGACAGGAGGTCCCACTGGTCCAGGAGGAATTCCCACCTGGAAGTGGGGTGGCATCATTAGAAAGCTTTGCAAAGGGGCTGGGTGAGGAACCTGTTCCCCTGCTGTTTAAAACATCCTGCCATGAGTAAGAACAGATTTCTAGCAGTCCTTCTCAGCTGTGAGGATTTTGAGGAGACTGGGAACTAAAGCACTAGAGTAATACATCCTAGGACTTTATGCTGCTGAGTCTTTTGTATGTTTTTCTTGCAGCCATTCAAAAAAAATTAAGGTCTTACGTTGGCCCAAAACTCTCCTCAGACCAACACAGTGCCAACAGAACTGCATAAAGGAAAAAAATCACAATGTGTCACAACACGAGCAATATATACAAAATACTCCACAACCAGCCACGGATTTTGCAGTCAGCTGTTGGTTCAGGTTGATTACCTGAACTGTAATTATTGATTCTAATGAAATAAAGCAAAGTCATTGGTGCAGCCTTAAAACCCTGGCAGGAAGCTGCCCACAGAGCTTGTGTCCAGGGCACAGAGCTCACTGGTGGGTTCTGCCTTGGATTCCAGGCCCAGGAAGACACAGGGAGATGAGCTGTGGTTTTCTGCTGGTTTCACCAGGATGTTAGAGCTGCTGAACCACCTCAGGGAGAGCTTGGCTAAGGATCTAGTGACCAGTTTTAACACGTGAAAAATCCCATTGACTCTTTCTAGGGAAAGCCTCTGCAGCCACCCAGCACCTCCCTGACCCTGCAGGATGCAGATGGGTTTGCATTCACAAAAATGCTGTTTATGCAATCATAATTATTGGTAGACTTTCACAAACATTTGTAAAATGTCCTTGGTGTAGTCCTCAGGGAGATACAGTGATGAGACCTGGTGAAAAATCCAAATAAAAAGCACGGTGCAGATCAATCTCCTGAGCTGGGACAGGTTTGCAGGGGACAGGGACTTCCCTGCACTGCCCCTCCAGGAACAACTTTTAACTGTGGCTTAGAATCAGGTCTTGGCAAAAGATTTGGGTGAGACCTTTCTTGAAAAAAAAAAAAAAAAAAGTCTCTACTTGCTTTAGGGTATTGCCAAGTTTCTAGTGCAGAGGAGGGGAAAAAAAAAGTTGAAGGCACTTCAGTGCTTTCAAAATAAAATCACTTTTTAAGTATTCATGGGAATTTCATGTAAAAATTATAAAGTTTTTTTTTTTTTTTTTAGAAAGTGCCATGTTCGAAGCAAATATATAATTTTGAGTAAAACAAGATTTCTGTCAGTGAAGATTTCCTCCTTCTGCACAGCTTTACAGTACCCAAACATACTGTTGCTCAATGAAAAGCGAGACAGAATTTTCCCAGAGTATTGCTGAGGTTTTTTTCTTGCTTTAGACAAGGTCAGTACAGAGTTTGGGGGATGGTAGAAGAGTCAGGTCTCAGCTGCCCTAACAAAAAAAAAAAAAAAAAAAAAAAAAAAAAAAAAAAAAAAAAGAATAAAAGAAACTTATAAAAATAATTCCTTGCCCACGTGGCTGGTGCCAGTCAGGGGGACACTTTTTTTGCACACTTGTCACTGGGTTGTGAGGAGGCTCCGAGTGGCTTTGGAGCCGTTTGCTGCGACTTTAAAGTCTGCCTTAAAAACTCAGCCTAGGGCGAGGCTTTGAAATGGACTCGTTCGTTATTAACCAGGGCACAATCCAAAAAATCCTATGGATGCATTGGTGACACGAAATGAGCCGATCCCAAATAATGTGCTTGTAATGAATTCCAAAGGAATAAATAATGACGGGGCCCATTAGCATAAAGTGCCAGCCACAGCTCGGCGCTGCCCGCCCGCCTGGCACCGCTTCCAAACCCCCCAGACGTGTGGGGGTCCCTGGCCACCGGGCTCTGTCCCAGCACGGGGGATGCTGCAGGGGACCGGGGGGCTTGGGAGGCTCAGGGTTTGTGCCCTGTGCCCCGGGGCAGCCCCCCCAGAGCCCCTTTGCAGGAGAGCAGCGGGGTGATGTGATAGCCTGGATGGAGGAAGAGATTTTTGCACCTCTTGCTCTAATATATAATCAGAGCTTCTGTTCCGTGGCTTGCACAAGAAAATTAATTAGAAATTTATCTGACCAGAAGTTCAGTTCAGCATGTGTCTAAGACAGAGGCCGTGTGTTTGCTCTCTTTGTCATGGAACAATTATCTTGCGCGTTTAGGAGACACAAAATTTGTTTCTATTTTAATAGATGCCTCTAGCCATAAAAAACACCATCCTGCTTGGGATTGTAACGCGCCGAGAGGAAAGCATTGTTTTTAACCCTCCTCCTCCTCCCCAGAGCATCACCCCAGGTGTTTGGGGAGGCTGTGGGACAAGTGCCAGCACCAACCTGCAGCAGGACAGAGCAGCACGGCGGTGGCAGTGGCGGTGATGGCACAGCCACCTGGGCCTCCATCGCCCCCCGGGCAGGCTGGCAAATTAAATAAGGAGGCAGAACAGGTAGTGGGGAGGCGGTGGGAGCCGTTTTGTCCCCTTCCCTCCCAGCAGCCGAGCAGAGCGGCGCGTCAGGTGCCCGTGCCCCTCTCCTGTCTGCTGCTCGGATCCCCAGCCAGGGAATGTCATTAGATGCAGCCACACCATCTGCCTGGTCCTCCCCTCCCCTTTAAAGAAGGAAACACCTTGTCAAACACATCCCACTAAATACCCCTCGCACCCTCCCGCGCTCGGCGGTTCGCAGGATCGGGCACCATCTGGGTCCTGGCGCTGCCGCCCGGACCCGCCACAGCCCCAGCGCCAGCCTGTGCTGGGGACACCCCGGGGACAGTGGTGGCCCCGGGCAGGGTGGCGGTGGCCGTGTCGGTAGCAGGAGGTCAGGGAGTGATGCAAAAGCAGTGAATTCTAGGAAGGGGGTTTCGGAAGGGGAAAGAAAATCCAACGACTCTGCTGCCTATTGTTAAACCTAGAAAATGAACCAAGGAGGAACGGAAAGACATTTATTAACATGTAAATGGGCTGAGTCAGCAATTAGTCAATAGTCAGCATAATTGAATCGAATATAGTAATTAAGTTCCCATTTAATTATTCTCATTTCGTCTAAGGTAAATATTTACTACGGTCCTGTTTCTTCCCCTTGTCTTTCCCATGGCAAACCAGCGCAGAGGGGCAGAACCAAAGTTTCCCCAGAACTTGAGGGAGGAGGATCCCCTCCTCCCGGTGCCCGGGGTGCGGAGCCCGTGCTGGGACAGCCCCAGGGCTGCACCTCCAGACCCACAGACACGCAGGGCAGAAGCTGGCGGTGGTTTGGGCACCCCTGTGTGCACACACACGCGCGTGTACACACACACGCGTGTGCAGACCCGCAGAGCCGGGCTCACCCCCGCTCGCTGTCCCTGCATCTGAGTCTTTGTTCTTGGTGATTCCTGTGCAGACAACACACTCACCCGGCTGCGCCGAGACACTGCCTACCCACCCAGCCCCGTGCTGGGCAGGGAAACGGCTGGGGAGAGCCTCAGGAGACAGGAGAACGTTATTTTAAATGATCCTGAACGTAAAAAGAAAAAAAAAATCCCCAAACAACCAAAAAACGACAAAGTAAAGATTTGGCAACCTTGCAGGAAAAAAAAAATTTAAAAACCCCACATCACTCTCAAAACCAGTTATTCTTTTTAAATAAAAACAAAAATGAGAAACAGTAACTATTAGAAATCCCACCTGGTGCTTTCTCTGTGTTAATGATGCTTCTTAAATTGCATGTGGGTAAATGGTAATTTTGTCTCACACCATTAAAAACTAATGGAACCCTTGATGATAAGAAATGCCATAGCTAGCTTGTTGGAAAACGTTTAATTAATAAAGTAATAAAATTATTGTAAACTAGTGCAGTTTCACAGAGGATTCAATGGGATATAAAACAGATAAAACATCCTGGAGACTTATACAAGAAATAAAAGCTCCTCTATAAAAAGCCACAGTGTCAAGTTCAGCTGGAATGTGTTGCAGTGAGTTAGGAGCAGAAAGCTGGCCCTGGGTGACAGAGGTGGTGGCTCAGAGTGGGCAGGCACCCCGGCTGCTCCACAGGTGACAAAGGGCAGGAGTGGGGCAAAGGGGGGATAAAACACCAGCAGTGACAGCTGGGTCCTGCTCCTCATCCTGCTCCTGACTTCAGGTCCTCCTGGAGATGGTTTCTTGCAAGCTTTGGGGTGAGGCAGCTGTAAGGGGGAGTCTGGAAAGACTTCCCATGTTGCATGAGCTGCAGCAGTGCTGCTGGCTGTACACACCCATGGACACTATTTTTTTAAAACCCCCAATGACTTTTTTCTATAAAGAAGAGCTGGAAGTGTTTCTCTAGAGGGCTGGCTTGCCCTTGACCCTGCCAGGCCAGAAGAGCTGGTGCTCACCCTAGGAAATGAAGTTTCCTCTACAGCCTCCACCTCGATCCTTAGTTAGAAGCCATCCTTGCTTGATTTCTAGTTTTAAAATAAAGTGGGGGTTTGTGTTGGTTTTGGTTTGGTGTTTGGGTTTTTTTTTTTTATTTTTTTAAGCACACCAGCATGAGTAATACCAGGAGACAATAAAACGCCCACATAGGAGCTCCTTACTCATTATGGCCTTGGTGCATGGACAGTTTGGCAGTGTGGGGCCTCTCCCCCACTCAGAGCACCCAACACCTCTGGGAAATAAACTGTGCTTTCCTCCTGTGGGCAGTTTTACTCTTGAGGTTGCCTAAAAAAAACCCCAGAGGGCTGCTGCTCTTTCCTGCTGCCTCTTTCCTGTGGCAGTGTGAAAATGGTTACAGAGCTCCAGAGTCCTCCTCCCTGGCAATACCAGCAAGGACTTTTTTATCTCTTTAGCCACAGTTTTTCCAGCAAACCCAGCAAAATACACAGCTGTGGAGGCTCTGGAAGCTCAGCCAGGGCTGAGCATCCTCCTTCAAAAGATGCTGCTGGCCCCAGGGCTGTGGGGACAGTTTGGGGAGGGAGATTTAAGCTTTTATTTTTCCCATATGTCGTAAGTATGTCCTAAGATGATGACAAAATAATAACAAGTTGTTGGCTGCTTGAAACTTTTTTTTTCTTTTTTTTTTTTTTTTTTTTTTTTTTAGCAGCTGTGTTTTTAGAATGTTATAATTAACCACCCTTTGGCCTTAATCACTTTAAGATTTCTAAAATAACTTATGTACCCTCCCTTGACATGAAGCTTCCCCATGTGGGGACCATGACTTTGTTTTCAGGGAGGGAGGGCAGAGGAAGCAGGTCAGAGCTAGAAACACACGGGTTTATCAGAATAAATTGCAGGAAAAATTACTGAAATTACTGTCATAATTTTAACTTGCAGCCATTGTCCTACAAGCAGGCAAAGAGGCAACGTGGTATTTAATCTGCACGATGACTGAGTCACTGTGCCCGAGCTCCTTTTTGCACAAATCTAAATGAAGTGAGAGCTGTACTTGTCGGGGGGAAAAAAAGAAAGGGTGAATTAAAGGGAAAGATATTTGTCAGCTTGCCAGGGAGAAGGGTGATTAAAAGCTGAGTGTCACTAAAGCCTGTGGGGGACAGGGCTGGCTCAGGTAAAAGCAGAGGCTTTATCTCAGCCCTGCACTCCTGTCAGTGTTAGGGGTGTTTTGTTGGGGTTTTTTGTTTTTTGGTTTTTTTTTTTGTTGTTTTAAATGACATGTTTTCTTTTGGCAGATGGGAACAAGCCTTGAAGAATAAATTTTTTGGAGGCAGGCAAATTGGCTGCTTGGAAATGTCTGTATTGAGGAACCTGTCGGTGGCTGTGAGTGTCAGCATCCCCCAGCACCTCTCCTCATCTCACCCACTCCCCAAACCCTCAGCCAGCCACTGCCAGGCCAGTGCAAAAAAAGAAAAAAAAAAAAATGACAGCTCCCAACCAAGATTTGCTCTGGATATTGCTGATATTGCTTTGTGTGCCTGCCTTATAAAACTTCCCCGCTGGCTATTTCTCCAGCCAGGGGATTTTACCCAGATGAATGTGCTCTCCTCTTTCCCCATCAGCTGCCCAAATCCAACTTAGCTGGAAGTGGAAATAAGACTGTGGGCCCTGGTCGATCAGAGCAGTGATGCTCTTGGCAAAAGGAAAGAAATGAAACTGTTCCCTATGTTCCAGCTGATGTGCCAAGAGGTTAAGTGGTTTGTTGGGCATAAAGGGGTCCCATTTCTCACATGGTCGGGGCAGGCAGGGGGGACCACAGACCCCAAGCATCACCACCAGCCCTTCTTCTCCTCCTCAACCCCACCAGAGCAGCTGGGGGTGGTGGGAACCACCTGCAGCAGACCCACACACCCCCAGACCAGGCATAGGCAAAGCTTCACCAATGGAAAAAAAATGTACTCTTCCAAAATGCCCCCCAAAATTAGGGAGTGAAAGTGAGCGTGGGGTTTTGTAGGCCAGCATCAGAAAGAAACAGCAGCTGGAATGGTTTGTTACCATCTCAGCAGTGCCTAAACGTTGGGGGTGAGCAAAGGAAGAAGCACCTTGAGCCAAAATCCAGCTGCCTTGAAGCCCACGTGAGTGCACAAGCCAGCACTGCCTCTTGACCTCCTCGGGATGTTTGATCCTCTTTTTTTAACCCCCAGAAAGCAGCATCTTTCAGAGTAATTCAGGATGTCCAAGGAGAGCTTAGATATCTAGGTTGTCCTTCAGCAGAGGTGGTACCACAGCAGAACAGTTAATTTCCAGGACTGTAATATTTCCTGCTGCTTCATTAGCAGAGAGTGCTACAAATGGAGCAACTGGACCACAGGTAGGTGGTAAATAAGGTACATAAAAGGCACAATTAAAAACCACAATTTTTGTAAGGTTGGGGAAACTGGTAGCAGCTCCCTGGTAATGGCTTCGTCTCCACACTGGCAGCGTGTGTTCTTAACACCTTCCTTCACTGCAAAACTCAAGTATTTAACCCCAAACATACAAACAAATCTGTTATTCTCTTCCTTTACTAACCTTCCGACTCCTCTGAAATCTCACATGAGGAGAAATCCCCTTTGCTTTGTCAAAAAATGTTTAAAGTGCTTTAAACCTTCAAAGAGGCTTGAACTTTAGGTACAAATAGACACGTGCAGAAGTGCAAAGCTACCCTGTCACCAGACACATGCAGCACTCATCCTCCTTCTCTATAAATATATATACACACACATATGTGTATCCAGAGATACACAGGCGTGTGTGTGTGTGTGTGTCTGTACAAAGAGAGAGAAAAAGACTCTTAGAAAATGAAAGACAAATGTTAGAGAATGATATTCCCAAGCCCTCAAATCCCTAATCATGAGTTTGATGCAATATTTGCCCTAATGGGAAATGATAACTGGCACCGTTCCAAAGCAAACCTCGAAGAGAAGGAGCAATAAAAAAAGGAAAATGCTAGCTTGGCAGTTAAAGAAAGAGGAGCCGAAGCGAGAACTGCTGTCGGAGATAATAAAGAATTAACCACAAACCCCTTTTCTATTAAGCACAAAAAAGGATATTAAAATAACATGCCCCCCTCCCTAAATGTTTCAAGGCTTGTGTCATGCTTTGCTGCGCAGCCTCCCCCGGGCTGCTGCGAGCCCCAGGGCTGCAGCAGGTTTTTCTTTTGTGTTTTGTTGGGGTTTTTTGTAGTTGCTGTAGATATATATTTTTTTTTTTTAATTTTTTTTTTTTCACTGTCACAGCACAACAACCTCCTCCTTTCCCAGGAGAGGGAAGAGGGTGGCAGCCGGTGACCATGTGGCCCTTCAGGAGCTGGACCAGCTCTCACGGGCTCCCTCTCCCCTCGGACTTTGCTGTGTTTCCCCTCCCGTCCGCAGGCACAGTGACACCAAGAGGAGCTGACTGAGCCCCGATGCTGTTTTCTGGCTCTAGCAGCTCTTACCTTCACGTTCTCACTGCTGTTTTTTACATCGAAGGCATTTTATTTAAAAAAAAATAATCGCGTGGGTTGAATCGCACAGAAAGGGACAAAGAATTGGTGGAAAAAAAAAAAAAATTGACTCAACAGCTGCTAGGTGGAGGAGAGCTGAAAACAGAAGGGAGGGCTGCAAGTCGAGAGGCACTGCTCCATGCAGTGTCCCCTTTGGGGACATCCCACAGTGCTACCAACTCGGGGAGAGGCTGCTGGGCTGCCTTTGGCTGAGGTGAACACATTTAACAGATCCAACAAAATCATCCTCTTGCCTTTCCCACCTCAACCAACCAGCAGCTTTTCCTCTGGCAGTGTGAAATTGCACAGACCCAACAGGCTGAAGTTACCCCTTCCATCAAGTCAGAGAAACCCTCCATAATCTTATATTTCAAAGCTATTGCAACCCAACTTTGGTTCACAAACACACAGGGAGGCACTGAGCAGATGGAGCAATGAAATGGAACAACTTTGTGGTACTTTCTTATTATCTGGGTCTTTAGAACTGCTACTGGCTGGCTCTTACCACTTTTTATTAAAGGGATTTTGTAGAGCTGGTGCTCCCTTGTGCACTAGGAGTGCTCCAAACCCCACATGACACAAGCCAAAAAGGTGAAGATGCAGTAAGGACTCACTGAGAGTTTATAATGAATGGTAAACGAAGCCTGCCTGCCCACAAGAGCTTATTTAAAACAAAACTTTGTGTATATTGTATTGATTTTAGCCACCAAGAGGCAAAAGTTAGAAGGAAAAAAAGAAAAAAAGGAAAAGAAAAACACCATCCGTACAAGATGTTTTTAGAGCTAACCATCCTGCTCTTTTAGACTTTTAAAACTCTTTTTTTGACAGGGATATAATTGCTCTACTACTGCAATCTCTCTTTCCGAGGCAAAAATCAAAGCTCCCTCCTGAGCTGTGTCAGTGCACAACAGAGGAGTTAAACATCAGCTGCTTTTATTTGAGTGCCTAAGTTTAAAAATACTTAACCAGAATGATACCAACTATTACATGGTTAAAAAAAAAAAAAACAAAAAAAAAAACCAAACAACCAAAAAACAACACTTTGTATGCCGGGACCAGCCTAGGTTAATTTCTGAGCTGAGCTTAAAAAAAGAAACAACATATCAATAAAGGTGTAGGTGGAGAAGTTTAAAGAATATCTACTGGAAATGGTGAGCCAAGATCTTCAGAACAAGTTGTCTCTGCCTGAGGTACAGGCAGGCTGGTTTGCAGATCAGTCACCTACAACTGTGGTGTCATGAAGTGGAAAAATCCCACCCCGAGTCATTTTTAGCAGAGAACACCACCAGCTCCTCTCACTTCCCATCCAGTGAAGCTCCATTCCAGTTAGATTCATTGCCAACTTATAAATTCTTATTTGATTTATCAATCACCGTTTTATATCACTAATTTGTATGTTCATTAGACAAATCTGTCCCTCCAAGGTAATCACTTAAGGTACTGCTGGCATCTGAACATGCACAAATGGATAATTCTTAATGACCTTCCAGGCTGACATATTTTTGGCATCGTTTTTTTTCTTTTATCCTAATTTCAAGCTGCCTCTCTGGTGTTGTTGCAGGGCTGACTTCACTCAGGAAGGAGGACTTGGAATTGGAGGTCGCTATCAAGATTGTTCCCATCAGATATCAGCAGAACAAGGAATAATTAAAATTGTCTCCTTGTATGGACCCCCTCCTACCTGTTTTCACCTGGAGAGATGGGTAAGCAGCCTTGGAAAAAGGAGAAAACATTCACATTGTACAATTTGACCAGGTTTGGGACTTTTTCAATATTTCCACAGCAGATAATTTTTGGCCTGCAGATGCTTGGTATTAAAAAAACACGTTAAAACATATTTTTGTTGTACCGTGAGGCCTACACAACATCTCAGGTGTTCTGCTGTGGGTTTCTGTGGTGCTGGTGGGTTCAGGGACCAACATCCACATGGGCATAACCATCTGTTTCAGGTGTCCAGTGAAGGAGCTCACACTGTAACATGTAGCTGGCTGGACAGCAGGTTTGCAGCACTGCAGGGGGATGAGGACAGCTACCAGAAAAGGCAGGAATGTTTTCCATATTCTCAGTGTGAGAGGTGGGATTTGCCCAGCTGAACAACCATTACTCATGGTGACACCAAGGCTCCTCCAGACCAGCACTTCCCCATACAGCCTCCATCCCCAGCCTCACGTCCTCATCCAGTGCCATGAGAAAGGGGAAAAAAAAAACAGCCTCTTAAACACAACATTTCCAGGGCTGCCAGTGTTTTCACACTGCTTCCTAGAGCAAACCTGGGTGAGGAAAGAGCAATTCCTGACATTTCCCAGAGGCTGCAAGAGATGGGAGAAAGAACGTGGGATAGACACAGTGCCACCATCCACCAGGTGTGGGAATGGGCTCTGTAGGTTGGGAGACAGGTGGGAAAAGGGTTGAGTTGGGAAAGAGGAGAAAAGCACCAGGAAGGAGCCTTTCCCCCAGCTGATGGCTCCGGAAGGAGCCGCTGGAGCGAGAGGCAGCGGATCCCAGAGGCACCATCGGCGAGCGGGCGCCTCCACAAAGTTGCAGGAGAAGAGTTTGCATCCCTTCCTCAAAAGCACAGCCCGGGTGGCAAATCCAAATGTATGGACAAAATGTAAATGCATTGTGACAAGCTGTACGGGGAATCAAAACAAGGAACAAGGAGCGTATGTTTCTTTTAGAGAAATGTCCTTTATCTCGCAGGCAGAGCGAAGCGCGTGGCATTCAAATGTTAAGATTTTTACACACTTTTCATGAAATACTAAAGAGAAACCAGAAAAAAAAAAAAGAAAAAAGGGGAAAAAAAAAAAAAACCAACAAGAAAATAACCCAAGTCCATGTCACTTCTCAGCTAGTTTGGTTATTGCTGCTCCTGAGTACTGTAACATATGCACTTTCCCTTTTGAAAATGTATCAAAGTTGTTATTTTGGGGGTGGGATAAACTCTTACCCATGCATATCTTATGTTTTGAAGCCAAGAATGCTGAAGAACCTGCTCTGGATCCGCACATCAGATGCATAAGTGATTAGTGACAAGTGACACAGAAACAGAGAATGTGCTGTGTTACGATGAATAATAAACACGCGCAATTTATGCAGGCAGAGCGAGCGGGGAGATGGCATCCTGCACTTTTTTTTTTTTTTTTTTTTCCACATAAATAATGTGAATCTCTCATCGAGAGGGAGCCAGGGGGAGTGGGGAGTTTCTCCAGCATGAACTGGTGGGGAGCAAAGCAGGGATGGGTGAGGAGGGGTCGCCCACCAAGGGGCTTGCTCTTGGTTTACTACAGAACGAGGTGACAACAATTCATTGTCTCCAAACTCCTTGGGAGGATGGAGATTTAGATAAAGGGGGGAAAAAAGATTCACCAGATAATACTCAGATTGTTTTCTCCATCACAGTTGTCTGGAGAGCATCACAGCAGTGCCCATGGTGAAATAAATAAAAAAAAAAATTGTCTTGAAATAGGACTGGTTGTGCCTAGCTGAAAAAGCAAATAAAAATAATTTTTTAAGTAACAAACTTGAGTTTTTAGCTTAAGTTTCTCAAGGTGTGGAGGTGAGCTGGCAGCAGGGCTTCCTGATGGGGCCCGGGTTATCTGGCCAGCACCTCTCAAAATTTCCACTAGCAAAACCACACATAACACTTAAAAATCCCAAACAAAATTAAATAATTTTAAAAAAAATGCCAGGTAGACATTTGTCCTTATCATTTCTCTTGTGTGTGTGCCTGGCAGGCACAAACACTCAGTGCACAGCATCAGCCCTCCATCCCTCAACCAGGGGGAACAGTCCTGGGGCTCCTGCAACATCCTCCCTCTGCCCCTGGTTGCCCTCTCACAAAAAAAGCCACCTTCCTGGTGGCAAAAGAATCTCTATTTATTTTAGGGTTTTTTTACTAAATAAAAACATATATGCCAAACGAAACTGCTACTTAACTCTGCACATTAATTTTTTTTTTTTTTTTTTTTCTGGCTGGCCTGGCCTGCCAACTCTGAGCAAGTTTTTCTCTCTCATTTTTTACACTCTCTCTGTCTCTACACTTCCAGAAATGTACGCACTTGGATAAAAGTAGAACCGAGAGGGGGGAAAAAACGCATATTCTGTGAAATAAAAAAAGAAAAAAAAAAATTTAAAAAGTTGAAAGAAGTGTCTAAAAGCTGGATGCGTAAAGAAATCGTACCCACCCTTTAACTCCAGGTCTGAGTTATATAAACTGACCTGTGGTAATTACCAAGCTCCTCCAGATTAATAAACAATTACCATAGTAACTGCACCATCGGATGAAACCCACGCTCATGAATTTTTAAAGTGTAAATGGAAATCCACGCGGGTTGAAAAAGTCTCCTCTTTATTTTGTTCCTGGCAGCTGAGGGAGACAGATCCATTAGAGGATCCCGTCAAGTGATTTCTTCCTCTGCTGGTTCCTGCAGCCACATTCCGGCCAAAAGTGCCATATATTATGTACTAACCAGGAAAACCCATTATGCAGCACGGGGCCTTGCACCCTGCTCCCCCTTTGCTCTCACACTTCCTTTCCACAGAGGGTTTCAGGTGACACCGTGCAGCTTTTGCCAAAAATTACACCCAAAAAAAAAAAAATGTGGCCTGAAAGCTGTGCTCTCATATCGAAGCCTGGATTTACTGGCAATTTGTTTGTAAGGTGTTAAACGTATCAAAAAGCCAAATAACAAGATTCCACATCAACCTGTTGATAATTCCGACAGGAAAGCTGAAAAGCAGCACTGAGTTAAAAATTAAAAAAAAACAAAAAAAAACAAACAAACAAACAAACAAACAAAAAAAAAACAAAAAAAAAAAAAACAAAAAAAAACAAAAAACCCCAACTCTTTGGCATTTACAGCAATAGTCTAAAACATAAGGTGAGACCTCAATGCTGCAAGTTTGAGCCACTTACTTTTGATAATTTTGATGAGCTGAAATAATACCCCACCACCACCACCTCCCTTTTGTAAGAAAGTATTTCTTGAGACACTCTGAGAGTTAGGAAAGCCATTAAATCCTTGTGGATTGAAGGTGGAAAAATAAATTGTATGTATTTTAGACTTTGAATGATCTTCCTGTAGCAATTTTCGGGGGAAAAAAAACCCTATGAAGAATTCTGCAATTTTAATCTCCTCAGTAGCTTCCCATTACTAAACAAGCAGAACGCCACAGCACAAATGTGGATGTTACATGTCATCTTGATCTGCTGCTTTTTTCTTTCATTAAAGCTTTAATGCAGCAATTATGGCTACGTTGCCCTATAAAAAAAGGAAAAGGCAGTTTACTTTAAAAAGTGAAATTGCATAGCCTACTATTTAATTATACACAAATGTAAATGGCCTATTTTTCCATAACTGGTTATTACGGCAGTGTTTTACTTTCTGAGTTTTCACAATCTCTAAAACCTACAACGCTTCCTGCTATATAATTGTTTTGCTACATTATTGTTTTCATCTTATTTTTTCTTTTAATGCGAGTGCAGCGGGATAAATCTTGGTTTTAAGCCAGCCAGTACTTCATCTACTTAAGCTTTTATAGATGAAGATTGCTGTAATTATCAGAATACCCGCTTATTTCTGAAGTATTATCTTGGCAACCTGCTGGCATTTACAACCAATTAACAAGCTTTGCCCATTAGTTGCATAAGGGGTATCACAGAGTAAAGCCATTGTGTGCTAATTTTCTATTTTAGATAATCAGTTTGGCCATCCAAAATGGAAAGGGGAAGAAAAGAAAGGTTTGACACCCAGTGGCAGACATGTAAAAATGACTACATGCCTTCCAGAGACAAAGGTATCCAGCAACTGCATGATTGCTTCACTGTCGTCACCACTGGGTTTTAAGTATTTATTCCCTTTGTCTCTTTTGGAAGAGAAAATAGAAAGTACGGCTTCGGCAAAGTAATCATGTCCTCTTTTTATTTTTTAAACAGACTGGCTTCTCCCTCTGTCCTCCCAGGCTTGTAATTTCACCAAATTGTACAAGTGTTAAACACTTTTCCAAAAAAAAAAAAAAAAAAAAAAAAAAAAGGAGAGAGAAAAATAAATTAAAAAAAAAAGAGAGAAAGCAAGCAAGAGAAAGAAACACTCAGTGTCAGTAATCCCCACTTCCCTCTCCTGATCACAAGAGCCAAGGGGCATCCCCATGAGGAGCAAATGGGCCCCAGACACCTTTTGGTACCGGGTGCCCTTCCCTGGCCATCTCCTCTCCACCCCAGAGGCTTTGGGGCAGGATGCTGCCTCGGGGAGACCTGCTGGACACCTCTCTCTGGTGAGAGGAGAATTAAAAAAACCTCTGAGCGTTTGTGGCATTTTTTTAAGCATTAACCTTTCCCTGTCGTGTGGTGCAGAGCAGCAAAGATGCAGGTGGGTGCCCCAGGTGGGAGGATGCTCCTGCCTGCAGCCACAGTGCTGCACCCCACCGACTCCCCCAGAGCTCTCAGCCTTACCAGACCCATCTCCAGAGCTGCCCCTCTCACTGCTCCATCCAGCTCTGCATCTCCACCCCATCCTGCCCAGGGCTCATCCCATCCTGCGTGGGACAGGCAGAAGCAGGCTCTGATCCCACCCGTAGAGCCTCAAGGTACATAATGAGGATGAAGTGATTATGCTGGAGGCAGCAGGGCTTGCCCGTTTAATTGTATATAAAATTAGATGTTAGACCTGGTATAGATGCCTGCATTTTGTAATAAGGAGAGAAACTAATCAGTTGAAAGATGAGAGTGGCCCTTAAAGCATGGTTAGATCCCATTTACTCCATTGAAGAGAACGGGTGGATGGTTCCCATTGTAAAATGGTTTTATAAAATGTGGCAAACTGTACAACGATGTGTTTTATTTGCCTCCTGTGGCTTGGATTCATATTTTGCTTATGCATAAGTTAAACAAAATTAAGACTATGATTATGCTAAGAGGATGCAGCCAGTAAAGACAGAAAATGTTGAACTCCTCGACGTCATAAAGAATTATCAACTGTGCAATTAGTAAAGGCTGAACATAGACACCGAAGTCTATTAAGTCATAAATGAACGAGAAAAATGTTGTGCTTGGTAATTTGATGTGTATATTTGTCTTATTATTTAAAATTAATTGCTATTGGCTACAATCATTATAAAATTTAAGATGTCAGCAAGGTAGAGCATAAACCCCCTCCTATAAAATGAGTCAAGTTTTATAGCTAAACCTTTTTAGTTTATTATTTAGGCTACTGAAAAGGAAGAAGTGAGATGAGCAGGGTGCTGGGGATGGCTCTGAGCTAACTGGTATTTTAGAGGAGTTTCTTTCAAAGTTTCAGCTGCAAAAAAAACCCATCCCAGTTATTTGACCAGTTCTAATAAAGCCAGTCCCAGTCAGGATCACTGTGTCCCAGCAGCCTTACCAGGATGATGACAGGGACACCTGGAACATGGGTAAGCAGAGAAAATGTCACCAGGGAAGTGAACGAGTACAAAACCTGCCCTTAGCTGTTCCACATCTGCAAGGAAGGAGACACGTTCCTCCAGGACTCTAATCTCCATCACTAATATTATTATTAAATATTAAAGTCCCACCCTAAATTTGCACAACACTTTAGAGAGATAAAAGGTGCTCTCTCTGCAATGAAGATCTTACAGACTACGTCAGACAAAGGGAACAAAGTTAGCTGGAAGAGACATTATGAGGAGCAAGAAACTGAGTCAATGCTGGTGACCCAAAAGCATTTTTAAATTGTAACAGAGCATGGGGCTAGGGCTGAGGAAACTTCTTTTGCTTTTAGGAGCCAGACAAACACCTTTCAAAATCATGGTGGTCGTGTGGACCTGGTTCCCTGCAGCTTCAACCCAGGCAAATAAAACAATGGGATCCTGTAATCCCTGGAAAAATATATTTTTCATTTGACTCCTCAGAGAAAAAAGAGAAGTTGGG
Source organism: Heliangelus exortis (assembly GCF_036169615.1). Lineage (NCBI taxonomy): Eukaryota > Metazoa > Chordata > Aves > Apodiformes > Trochilidae > Heliangelus > Heliangelus exortis. The sequence goes on along the minus strand of NC_092427.1, from coordinate 37,241,046 downwards.
CTCCAACATTTTAGCAGCACATTTTATATTATTATATTATTCTATTTAAATATTATTGTAATTTAACATATTAATGCAGATGTTGTTAACCCCCTGGGTAGCTAAGCCTACTGCCAAGATGCTGTGGGCAGCAGCAGCAAAGGCAAGGCCACCAGGTTGGGGGCCACCAGGAGGGAAGGAAAGAGGGGATGTGCTGGGAGCTTTGGGTGCTCCAGCTCAGGGGGCAAACACCCTTTCTGGATTCTCGCAGCCCACCTCTTCCTTCACAAACTTGGGTCATCCAGAGAAAGAATATTTCTGCTTTTTAAGTATTTTAAAATAACCCTTGCCTGTTAGATGACCAGGAGAGATTTCTCCCCTGGGAGAAACACGTTTGTAGCTGGCCATGAGGAGGGAGAAAGAAGCAGCAGCACTCATCATGTCTCCTGAAACAGCAATGGGCAGGAGGCACGGGGCAGATGGAGAAGTGTGGCCTGCAGCAGTCCACAGACACGCAGGCACACGCGTGCACGGACACGCGTGGGTCCCTCCTGCTCAGTGGGATTAATTTGCTGTGGCTATTCCATCATTTTCCTGCAGTCCTTGTATAGTACTTAAGAGAATCAGGTTAAGCATCCTGCATTAGATACACAAACAATGCTGCTTTACCTCCACATGGGTCTCGTGAGACTTTAATTAATGTTTGTAAAGTGCTTTCAGATCCCCAGAAGAAAAGCACTATAGAAGTGTGAAGTCTGATTATTTCACAGAGTACAAAAGTAGAGGTGAAAAGAAATATTCTCCTCCTTACACATAAAACTACTGATCTCAACTCCCGCGTTTAAAAAAAACAAGTTGTTAAGAAAGAAAGAATTCTGACCATGAACCTACTTCAGGCTTCCCCTTTGCCTTTTTCATCTGATTTCTTGTTGAGTGAAATAATAAACTATTGTATTGCTGTAAACTCTTTGTAAGTAGATTTGACTAAGACAACAGAGTTCAGTGCCAGCAGCTACTCTGATCATTCTTTTAAATGGAAATTTACCGTCTGCTGCATCACATGGAAAAAATATAGAACTATTTTTCACAGCTTGTTCACTGAACAGATTATTGGAGGGGAGAAAAAATAAAAAGGCTTCATTTTCTACAGATCCCAAATCTCAGCGTAGAAAGTCTTGGCAATTTCCTTTTGAGAGGAGACAGATTTCACTTTCACATTGATTTAACAATGAGAACTGTGTCCAAAAAGGGGGCCTGATTCTGACCATTTCAGTGGTTGGCCATGGTTGATTCCATAGCTTATCTATGGGAGCAAAATTACTCACATCCATGAGCCTATGTAAGATCTGGTCCTAATATAGAACAGCTCTTGATGTCATAAAATCTTTTTTAACAGCATCTTGTGTTACATTTAATTTATTTCACATGGCCTCATAAAATAAGATAAAAGCTTGTAAGTCTAAAAGTCGTATAAAGAGGGTGGAAAAAAAAACAAAACCAAAAAACAAACCTCCTACCATGTATTTGTGTTTATTAAGTATTATCTTCATGCAACTTGAAGAGTTTTAACTCCAGAATTTCCAATTTTTTCCTAATCCTAATAGCAATCTGCAAGAGCTGCCAGTGCATAACATAAACAGATGACAACACACATGCTTTTTGGAGAAGAAAAGCCCTGCCCAAAGCTCTTTCCCAGGCAGGTCCTTCCTTTCAGCTTGTGGAAGCCTTTCAAAGGTACCTCACCAGCTGAGGACAGGGATGTACCTGCCCTGCCTGGGCACTACAGCTCTATGGTCCAACCCCCAAATTCAGCTCAGGAAAATCTCAAGGGTGACCAGCACCAGAAACACTGGTGTGCATGAAAAGTGGTTTAATCTGACAGTGGCCTAAAGAGTACCTGGGTGACCCTTCAGGTCACCTCTTTGTAAATACAAGGAAAAGCTCCCAGCAGGGAAGTCTGTAGCAGAGAAACATCTTTGGAGCCAGAAGCAGCCTCACCTCACTTTAGATGGAGGTTATGGAGTGCCTCCCCTCCACCACAGAAAGCAAACTTTCTGCTGAGGTCCCAAGGAGGTCAAAGGAAGAACTGTGGCCAAGTACCCTGGGATTTAGGGTGAACTCACCTGTAGCCAGGGGAGCACAGCCAGGAGGCCCCAGGAGGGAACCTCTGGGGTGTGAGAAGAAAAGTAGGTCCATGAGCACCCACAAAATCCCCACAAAATCCCCACAGAAGATGGGTTCCTTCTCCAGTTTTGAAGGACAATATACCTGGCTGCTGGGAGGTGAGTAGATTCAGGGAGGGAAGTCAGGCAGTGAATTTTGCTCTGTCTTTGAGGCTCCCCCAAAGGTGTGTGTGTTGCTGGGCAGTGTGGCGCTGGGGCAACCAAATGCCAAATGGAGCAACTTAGACAGAACGGGTCCTTTCCTTGTGCAAATGTGATGTAGAAGTGATAATAAAAGTGCCTGCAGCATCCCAGAGTACACGGGTGACATGAGAGAGGGCTACTGGTATGAGTACTTTAAAAAAAAAAATTAAAAAATCCCAAAACACCACAGTGCCCTGGTTCTCACGCCAAGAACGGGCATCATAACAATCTAAGGGAACATTCTATTATAAAAAAAAAACCCAAACAAAAACAGTTGCCATTTTTTTCAGCAAACACTTCCTTAGTTTATCAATCATAATCATTACTGTAAGAAAAAAATGATGAGGTCTTACCTGATGCTGCCAGTAAAATGGTTTCCTTACCAGAAGGCCACCTCAGAGCAGCCATGGTTTGGGGACCAGCAGCAGAGCCATCTCCTTTCCTCCAGGAAGCACGAGCCAGGAGCAAACCCAGGGGTGATATGGAAGCAAACACTTGCACCTCCAACATGAGTCCTGGAAAAGAAAAGTTACTTGTGATGAAGTAAAAGGATTCCTGAGGACAACTTTCAGTCAAGATAAAACTTTAACCACAATCTGACACGGCTGTCAATAAATAGCTCCAAGATAATTGCACAAACCTCTCTGGTAGGCAGTGGTCTAACCCAGGCAGAGATGCTTTTAGAACATGGCTGTTCTCACCAGCCCTTGATGTTTTTCAGGCAAAATCCACGTTGAAAAACCTACGCCACAGCTGTCAGGGCTTCTCTCCAGCAGATAATTGCATTCCAACTCTTAGTGCCATTGTGACAAGTGAGCTCAAGTTTAGTGATACCATCCCTGCCAACTGAACAAGAACGAGAGCCATCAGCTGCGTAGCCCGATAATCGCTTTGCTGAAAGGAGAGGTGCCTGCAGTACTTAGCAGCCTCCTCCCGGGGTAGGTGTTCAGCCTCACAGGAGAACTCTGACAATAGCACAAGTACGCCTCAGGGGATGATTGCATTTGGCTCAGCGTGCTTATGCAGGAAGGCCTGGCAAAAGTGGAGCAAGTCAACAAGTTTAAAGGACTTTCAAGATATCTTCCAAACCAGAGAAACGCGGGGTTTAGAGTGGGCAGTCCTATCGTAGGGTTTAGTTAGCAGAAGATGAAGCCATTGGTGTTTTCCCCAATGGATTGCCATCTCGAATTGCTCTTCTAGGTAATGAGTTTATTTTTTTACCTCTCTGTTGACTACAACATGCTGTATTTTTGCAGATATGTCTATTTCCTCAGCATACAGCTTTTAATCAGACCTTATCCATATTTAAAAAAAAAAAAATTAGACTGCACGTTATCTGGGACCTGTTTAACTCCCTAATAGGCTGGCTTTGTATATCAAACTGTTATTTCTGGGCTAGTTATTGAACTATCCTAAGTACAGCTAGAAGAAAAAAAACGTATTTTTTTCTCTCCCAAGAGAAGAACCCTGCTCCCCTGGTCACATCCCAGGCAGGCTCCCCCAGGTCTGACATTTAAGACCCTCACAAGCCACCTCTGGTCCCTTGCTCCAGCAGTCAAAGCAGTCCTGCTGTAGAACCTCTGTGGGGATGGCAGCCACAGAAGTGTACATCTGCCTCTGCCCTGCTGTGCCAGCCCAAAAGCAGCTCAGACCCCACACAGCCTCCAAGCTCCCACCCAGTACAAACCAGGAGGTATATATGGCCTCCAGGGGAGCACTCCAGGAGCCTACAGCTAAGCCAATGGCCAGAAAATGCAGCACATTTGAGCAGGAAATTAAACCTGGCTCTCCCAGTGCCTCAGCAAATAGCCCGACCAGCCCGCTGTCAAGTCAGTCTCTTGGAAGCCTCTCCAGCCCCTCTTAAAAAAAATTAAAAAAAAAAAAACAAAAAACAAACCAAACACCAACACACGCAGTCCCAACAGCTGGGGGAGGACTGAGGCTTGACAGCACCTCGGTGCTGGGTGTAGAGACTTCAAACTGTGGCTAAATTGGTTGGCCCCTTTCTAGATCAAATCCCCAGCTCCCAGAGGCTGAGTTTATTCATCACCCGATGTGCTTTGCTTGCAGCGTTGGCTTTGCTGCTTGTCAACACGCCGGTTTCTGAATTCTCAGTGCAGAGGAAGCCTTTCATGGTTTGGCATCCTCTTGTATGTTTATGCTTCTCAAGATATATTCTCTAGCCAATCTTTAAGTTCTTACATTAGTCCCCAAGCCCAGACATCAATCTGTTGCTGATCAGGTCTTTTCACATCATGCTGCTTTTATCTGGAACACTGTTTTTGATGCTTCCAGGGAAGCTCAGGCTGATGTTTTTAGGAATGTGGTTAATTTTTTTCTTTTCCTTTTTGTTTAAAATGACACTCGAGCACAGCTATTTCTTTTGAAACCTTTTGCTGTAAGACTTTAGCAAGATATTTGCCTTCTAAATGCTATTATATCAGGGAGATCTTGATTTGCATCTTTGTCCTTGGACAGTGTAGAGGCAGCACGGGGCTCCACAAACAGAGACAGCTTGAATATATATATATATATGATATTTTTTTCCTTTTATAGTCTACAATAAAAAGTTTCTTTAAAGGGAAAGAAAAGAGAGGCTCATGCTTAATATTGAAGAAAAGCCTGCTTGTGCTTGATGCATTGGAGAAACAGTTCAAGAACACTTCATCCTCCTGCAACTATTTCCCGCACTTGTGCCAAGGTTAGGGAAACCTTGGGGTAGCTGCTGCCTGAATACCGTGGGCTGGTATCAGCCTGAGCAAGTTCAGCTGACTGCTTAGAACATTTTTCAGTCTTTATTCTTCCTTCCCTTGTCTCCCCCTCTCTGTCAAATAGAAATCACCTTCATCTTCGGGAGAGGACTCAGCCTGAAAGCACCCAACAAAGATAATTCCCCGAGAGGTGTTGGCTGGGGGGTCAAGGTCCTTCCATTGAGTTTCCCCCCCCCTAACTCTGCTGTGCTGGTGATCACTCAGCTGTCACCAAATGAAGATCAGCCTGGTGTGGGACCAGGTGGGTCAGAAAACACAGCAGCACAGCCTGATAAATGACTGGAAAATTGAAACAACAAAACAACAGGGAGAAAGATTCATGCACACATCCCCGTGTGTGAACTCCCACTTTTGGGTGCCTCGTGCAGGGGGGGTTTGGGTCAGACCTTTACACTACGGAGTAAAATCTCAAATGGGCTCAGAGTTACAACTGTTCTCATCACCCCAGAGGTGCACCCTGAGAGAACAACACCCTCCTGAACTCATCCTGTGTGTCCAATAGCAAGAGCCACCTGGGGCAACCTGACCTGCTGGCTCGTGGAAAATCAGACAAAAATACAGCAAATTGCTCCTCTAATGGTTGTCTTCTTTGTAGCAAGAATCATGCTAAATGGCCTCTTTCTCTCACAGGACCGTGGTCTGGGCCTACTTTTAAGAGCTATCACCATTTAGAGATGAGAAATGGAGAAGAGAGGGATGGGGAAGAGCTTGAGCACTTCAAGCAGAGAAAGGGGAGCAACTCCTTCCTCTGTATGCTCCCTTGGGGAACCTGCTGAAGAGATATTTCCATGGCTACCTATCTCAGCAGACAACTCTGTTCAGATATTTGGTGGCAGCAGAAAGGACCCCAGGAAAGGTTTTCTTCACAGTAGAAGAGTGGTTCCTGGGGGGGCAGCCCATCTCCTGCCATGCCCACACCCACCAGCCCTTCCAAAATCTCCTGTGGATCTGGGGCTGCCCATGTCCAGCACTGCTTCTCCCCCTCTGGGAAGTTTCTCCCCACTATTCAGGCCAAACCCTGCATCTGAGCCAGGGAAACAGCAGGAGAAGAAGCAGAGGAATGGGAGAAGAGCATGACTTTATCAGGGAGGAAGGGATGGAAGAAGCAGGGTGCACTCCAGGATTGTCAAGTTCAGTTTTTAATTTTTTTTTTTTTTTCCCAGCTGTGGTTGGAAATGCCCTCAAACTGGCAGTAATGGAGTTAATGAGGAATAACCAGCAACTCCGTGGGCAGCTGGCCAGGACAGTGAGGGGCACAAAGAGCTGAGGAGCCATGGCAGTAGCTAAAATAAATATGCTGCTATAGCACCTGTATAGATAACACAGTAATTATAGGGTTACAAAATTCTCTTAAAACACTCAAGGAACTATCTACTGCTGGAAAGTAAAGGCTCACAGACTGCTCATGAAAAAAAAAGAAAAAATAAAACCCCCCCCAAAGATTCTCATTACTTGTGCATCAGTTTCACATGGAAAAAATCAATTTAGATTATTAAACACACCTACAAATTAATGGCTCACCAGTTAAAATATCTGCTTCCTAAAAATATTTTCTCTAACCTTATCAAAGAGAAAAGAAAGGGGGTGGGGTGGGCAGAGAAAGGAAAGGAGTCGTATAATAAGCAGCTTGTAAGGCTACAAAAACCATGAGAATAATTAAATTTTTTTTTTTAGGAAAAAAAACCTCAACAAACAAAAACCAAAAGATAAAAACCAAACCACTGCTAACTTCTTCACATTTTAGCAAACTTTTCAATTAGGATTTCTTCCTGGCTATTTAAATATGCTTAAAGTAATGATTTTCTGTAATTTTTCTTTTTCCTTTGGAAACATACCGTGCTATTGTCAGCTTTAAAAAAGAAGCAATTTTCTGACTTTTGAGATTGAGCAGGTCATGGAAAAATTACTACTGTGGGAACCTATAATTAAATAGAAAATGCAGCTGCACTTATGAAAAACTAAAATTAATACTTGATTCTAGAATGGTATTTGACTCTTCAGACACAGGTCTTAGCTGGACTTTACCTGCAGAACATCACTGGCTGCACATCTCCTTGCAACAGCAGACATGATGTAAGATGTACAAACACACTGACTGCTCATCTGATTTACATTTAGTATATCATGACAGTAATTTACAGATGTACTCCCTTTCTTTCCTCTTTTCCTAGCACTGGTGCTTCATTTTCGGGTGCTTTTTTAATGAGGTACTCAATTAAAATAAATCTCTGTAAAATCAGCAATGTTTATTATAAATTTAACTAGGGAAAAAAAAAAAAAAAAAAAAAAAAAAAAAAAGAGGGACAGAAAGGGACTTTTAAGCAAAATTGTGTGGTACATCTGAATTGAATAAAGATTACTTGTCAGCATTTGACTCGTCACGAAATGGAGACAAGATTCTACACAATACCATGATATAAAACCAGGCTTTGTGTGTATATAAAGAAAACTCATCATAGTTCCCAACTGAATGTCTTCAGAGTACCAGACAGAGGTTTTGAATTAAAGTCTAAATTAAAATATTGAAAAGAGATTTTTGTGACCTCCCCCACACCCATAGATTTTAAAACACCAAAATTATAGAAGATTAATAAAAGCCTTACCAAGAAAATAAGGTATAGTTCTGTTGACTAACAATTCATGAGATTTGTTCTGGTGCCTCATGATAAAAAAATAATTGCAAAGAAGTCTTAGAAGGACTACATAAAATTAAAAGAAGGCCAAAAATAACAACACTCATTTTATTTAATAATACTAATAAAAATAGGATATTTTAAAGTCCTTGCATTTAGGATGACCACCTCTCATTATTTTCTAGGTTAATAATAGGTTCTTATTGCATGCTATTATAGAAATTACTAAATTCAAACGTGCTTTATATACTATGCAATAATTTGTACTATTAAATTTCCCATAAACATCCCCTAATTCACTAAGTTTGGGGCTTGTGGTGTTTTGTTTTTTCTTTTAATAAATAGGAAGGAAATCTTCCATCTTCTTTTCATCAGTCATTTTCACATATCCAGCTTTCTGTGCTATTTTAAAGAACATAACTAAACCCATGGTTTATATAAATGTCTATATCCTATTTATAACATGCAAGAAGCTGAAATCCTTCTTGCATGTGCAAGCTCAACTTCACTATTTTAATACACTTACATATTCTTATCCATAACTACACCAAATCCGAACTGGTAAAAAATAAATATTGAATAAATATTGGTAAAAAAATAAATAATAATAAAAAGATTTGTGAAGAAACATTAGGCACAACCTGGGAAAGATTTTTTTTTCCCCTCTCTTTCAGAAATGACTTATGAGTGACAGTGTTGTCACAGAGAAAGCCCACAAAACCCGAATCATTGCTTGACTAAAAGGCTCAGAAGTGATCCCAAGAACCAGCAGTATAATTATTTCGATTTCACATCTAAGGCTTGCTTGCTCTGAGCTGCCTGTTTGGTCACTTGCATGTTTTGCGCTGTTTTTTGTTTGGTTATTTTCTGTTTCTTTTTTCTTTTTTTTTTTTTTCTCTCTCTTTTTTTTTTTTTTTTTTGCTTCGTGCCATGGAGCTGGATTTCTGTTTTCCAGCTGTGCATATTCCACGGAGGAAAGGAAAACTGATCCATGAAGTTCCTATTTGCATAAAGCACAAAAACATCTGTCACAGGATTCTTGTTGGGAGATTGGAGCATCAGGAGATGCTGCTGTTGATCATGTGCCCTTAATAACACTGAAATCTCTTTCTGTCAATAGGAGCTGGGAGTGAGGGCATTTAATGGGATAGAGAAGAGAAAATTTGATCAGAGAAGATACATTCTCAGTAATGTTTGAAATGAGCCATCAGTTGTGTGATCAGCAAGTGCCCTGTTCCATCTGATAGCAGTTCCTTGCAAATACAGATCTTATAAAGTTAAATGATGATTTAATCAGCATCCTGCAGTTCCCTACCATGCACAGCATCTTTTTTTTGTTGTTGTGTTGAACTTTTTACTCAGTGAATGATCCACAGTAGCAGGGCTAACATTAGTGCTCAGTCTGTGGTGCTGGTTTGAGTTTTGTTTTCAGGTTAGGGAATCACACGCACACAAAAAAAATAATCTCAAGGAAGATTTATCTGCATCTCAGATCAGGAAAATTTTCATTCTGTTTCTGTGTGTATGTATAACGCATGTCTACAGTCATAGATATCAGGTGGAGCAGCTAATTTGTTCCTGCAGAATACACAAACAGAATGGAAACTCACTGAAATATAATAGCAACTATTTAAGAAACCATAATGACTAGATTAGGTCAAGTGTTACTTCTAAAATCACTAAAAGCACTTTGGTAGTAGACAAGATTCATATTTCTGCACAACATTTTGCCCCCTTTTTTTTTTTTAATTACAGACAATTTTTCAAATTCACTAGCTCTTCAACAGATTTTAGGCTGGCCTCTTCTCTCACACCACCAAGAGTCAGAAATCAGTCTAACCTAGGATATGCAGTGCAAACCGAAGTGCTCTTCTCAGCTTGTGTGTTTTGTGGAGCTTAGCAGCCAAACTGAGAGCAAAACAAAGTTTCTTCACATTCACTGCCTACTTATGTCAGAAGTAGCATGAAGGTGATCGACACAGTACTATTCTCAAGGTTTTCTGCCAACAGCTCCAAGGTAGCCAGCTTCCTAAGCCAGGTCAGCAGAGATTAAATGTCATTCATAATATTTCCTTCATCATTATCATGATATATAGATATAAAAAAAGGCTTTAAACATTTCTTCTTCATAGTCGATCTCCATAACATGCATGCATGCCTTTTGTGGTGGTTCTTTTTTTTTTTTTTTTTTCCCTTCACTCACTCACAGATACCTCAATTCCACTGTAAATGTCTGGGTGCAGGAAATACCTGCTCAGAGCTCACCACAACAGCCAGGGTCACAGGATGTGGTGAAACAAACAATAGTCAAAATAATAAAATAAAATAAAAAAAGAAAACCCAAAACTGCAGTGGGTGTGATCTTTGCTCCCATACATATATTTGTTTAAAAAGTTTCTCTGGCAGTGGTTCACCAGCAGGCAGTAATTAGCTAAAATACTTCTTTGTAATTTTTCTGTTTCATAAATAATACAGGAGTTTACTAACAGGAAGTTTGTGGGAAGCAACAGTAAACAGTCTAGCAATCCATCTGTTATTGCGGAATGCAAGAAAGCTGAATCAGGTTCTCTGCAAGTGGACTATTTTAGTTGTTTGTGCTAGCAAAGACGTGTGGGAAATGGGCATTTAGAGGCATTATTAGTGTGAACTCTCACAGACCCCTTTTCTCCCTTGCTGTGGGGAAAGGCGTGCCCGGGTGCAACTTCAGCAAGAAGCTCAAGTGCTTTGCTGGCTTCAGGGCAGCTTATAATAAACCCCAGGAAAAACCAAACCAAAACAAAACGAGATAGTTGTATTAGATGTGAAATATTCAGGTGATGGCTACAAAGAGACTTTTCCTTCCTCAAAAATCAGCCTCCGAAAGAACGACTTAATTAAAACACACACAAACTCCTGTTAGCACCTTCCTCAACGTCAAGATATTTACCAGGAAGAAACTGAAGGGTTGGAGGGACCTGGAGTGGGAGAAAAGGAAATGAGGAAAAATAAGGTAACGGTGGAGGTTGTATTGACAGTCTTTCTGTGCCAGCACAAGTAGAGAGTCAAGCAAGGGTGAAAAAAAAGCTTAGTATCTTTCCTGAAGACAGGCTGTTCTGCTGGCACTCACCCACCCTTGGTATGTTGCTTATGAATAGAAGGCTAGAAAGGGAGGGGAGGCAGGCATGTAAATTAGTCACTATTACTACAAAAGTAAAGTTCCTTTGTCACTGGCAAAGCTGTGCCTGACCCTCAGAGCTCAACTTGTAGCACTGAAAGTGCGTATCCAAGAAAAAACTTGTGCCGCCAAATAAAGGAGAGTCAGAAGCCTAAGTATAGGATGATACTCTGTGCTACTACAAATTTTTAACAAGATAACCAATTCTGCTATTCACAATAAGTCTGAATACTACAAGTAGCACTTGGTTTAGGGGAGACAACGAACGCACAGAAAATCCTCGATGAAAACAAAACCTAGTTTGTAGGAGGCTGTCAAGAAACAGAAAGCATCAAATTACTGGGCGCGATCCCAGATAATTATCGTGCATTTTAATAAACTGGGGGCAGCAGTGCAAAAAGAGTAAGTAAGAGCAATTTTCAGTAGGATGCTCTTCGCGTTAGGGTTCCACTCGCCCCGATGTCTTTACTTTTTTTTAGTTAGCAGCCTGATAACGATGCTGAAACAGGTAGGACCGTGCTGGAGAGGGCTTGTTGAGGCCAGGGCCGCTCCCAGCTGCCTGACGAGGCTGCCATCTTCTGGCTTTTCTCTCCTAACCAGCTCTGACCAAGAAGTCCTCAAGATTATTTAATAATAAAAAAAATAAAAAATAATAAAAAAAAATTGTATTTGGGACAGTGATTCAGAAGCCCCAAGCTGGGGGTGGGATGGGAGCACTGCCCCTCAGCCCTGCCTGAGGTAACGCCATGACATGGAGGAGCAGCCTGGCCCTTGTCCCTTTAGTCACTTCCTTCAGATGTCCTGGGCCAGCAAAGCCCACGCACTAACACCTACACGAATAAGCTAATAATAAAACAGCAACGCGCTTTATTTACCGGAGGGAAAAGAAGTCTGCGAGCCGTGCCCGGAGGCTGAGGGACATCCTTGCCGCTGGCCTTCACCCTCACAAACTCCTCTGCCAAAAGTACCTTTCCTGCCGCCTTAAACACGCGTGCTGCGAGCGGGTCAGCAACAAAGGGGGGGAGGGTGTTTGGAAATACCGCAGGAGCCGGTAATTTCGGGGTTCGGGGGCTCCCCTCACAGCCGCTCGCCTCAGAGCCGCGCTCCCGAAGGGCTCTGCTGCCCCCTGCGGGGCTGCCGCCCGCACTGCCGCCCGCACGCGCCCTTCCCGCCTTTTTCCTCGGTCGTTCCTCTCCCTGAGGGGAGCAGTGGGATGAGAGCACCTCTTCCCGCCGCTGCTCCCCCTCATCCTGAGGCAGCCCCCGGCTGGATCCCCAGGGTTTTCCACGGAAAAAAAAACCACGAACCCCCTTCCCAGTGCCTGTGGCCACCAGCCGGGCCGCTGGTACCGAGAAAGCCCCTGGAGCAGCCCTCAGGTTCAGCCTCGAGAGATTTACCTCAGGTGGGACAAGAAAAGTCACAGAGTAGTAAGTGGTGTTTTCAGGGTTTCGCGCTGCCAAAGTTAACCCTTACAAGATACTGCACCATTGCCATGGCAGCAGATGCTAATAATGCCATTATTAAAGCCTCAAAAGTAGTAAAAGGCATTACCTAACGACTGTGCAGAATAGTTAAAAATTCGGCATCATCAATGCCACAACTGGCAGAGTGGCCAAAAAAACAAACCAAAACAGACAAAACCAACCCAAAAAGACTAAGCTCTTGATGATTTTCACTCAAACTGGTGGAAAAGCCTGGAAAACCTTGGTTTTGAACATCAGCATCTGAATCTATAATGCAAATGACTGCCCAGGACCCATCTTTACCTCACGTAAACTCACCAGAAGCAGCCTTGGTTTTTTGTGAGGTAAAACTTGCTTCTGACTGATCTGGTGACTGCTCCTACCCTGTGAGCCTGCACTTCCAGGTGACACAGTACAGCTCTGGGATTTTATTGCTTCAAGGATACTGAAGGACACCCTGTATCTTAGAATCTAAATCTCACCCACTTCAACACAGATCATGAGATGGTGCCACCAAGACAGGTCTATGGCATAAAAACCCCAAAACAACACATTGCAAGGTAAGAATCAGTGATATTTTTGTTGGTTTGATTGGTTGGTTTGGTTCTTTTGTTTTGTTTTGGGGTTTTTTTTGCTTTTGTTGTTGTTTTGTCCTGCCTGCATTTCACTTGTGTGGTTATAGTGGTGTTTGGGAGCATTCTGTTTATTTCTGCACCATGATGGGGTTGATTTCAATTCTCACCACCCAAATACTAAGACCAAGGTAGCTGTGATGGTCTTGGGGCTCCACCTAGGAACATACAACCTCTCTGCAGCTCCCTTGAACATGGCATGCACTGGTGGGCATGGTTCTTCTATTTCTGTGGTCAAAATGAGTCCCAGTAAAATCATGAATCCGTGTTCCCCATTGCAAGAAACTTTCTTTTGCTATTGATTTAAAATCTCTGGGCATTTTTAAGACATCCAAGACAAACAGAAACAGGAAAAGTAGCTGGGAGGGGCAAACCATTGGCATATTTTTTGGCAGAAGTTACATTTTCTTCAGAAGGGGAAATATGTTGCTTCCAGTTTGGGTACTCACAGAAAGTGCTGCTGGGAACACAGCAGAAATACATACCCACTCATTCTTTACTCTCAAATAATGACAAATATAACTAGCAATGGAGATGCTGAGCACTAATGTATTTTCTCCTGTTGGTGGTATAGCTGTAAAATAATGTTGAAAATCCCAGGTATCTATATAGGTAATGTGTACGCATAGAACCCAGTGCTTTAAGAAAGACATCATGTTTTATGTGTGTTTTCTCATGAACAAAATTAAAAGGGTCACATTCCTAAAGAAGCTTAGGTCCTGAATATTTCTCTATGTGGGGTCTTTATAAGTTAACACAGGACAGGGTTAAGGACCTAAAACTCCCTGGCCAAGGTATGCATACTTCTCTACAATGCATGAAACCCGTGTTCTGCAACAAAGAAATAATTACCTGCTAAACTGAAACACAGTTGCAATAATTTTATATTTTAATCTAAGCAATGTTTAAAGTCAGTTTTGTTTTGAAGTGTCTAATGTTTCCAATACAGTTGTTTCATACAAAGCCTCAAAGAAGTAAAAAAAGGGGAAAAAAATGTCAGATCTTCCCAGCTCTGCATTCAAACAAAGGCCACCACAAGGTCAATCTTTGTGATGTTCTCCCTGGAGATTTTTGTCTGCCTTAGCTCTCTGGATATGTTGTTTTTTTTTTGTCTTTGGTCAGTTTTAATTCCCAGCCTCTCTCATTACATGCAATAATACATCTTCCGTTTCAGTTTGGAGCTATTGTGTAATGTTCCTCAAGTCACATCTCAGAACTAGAGTCCTCAGCTTTCCTCTTCTTATGCTCTTTTTAATTTTTTCCCCCTTTGCTTTGAAAATCTCTCCCCATGTCTGGAGTTGCAGACATATTACTTACAGTTCTGCTCTCTTCTTTCTGGAAATATTTCTGGTTTCCCTCTGTTGCTTGTGTTCTCTGTCCACAGGAGAGCAGCAATACCTGCCATTCTGAGCTCTGCCCTATTTTGTAAGTTCTCAATTCTCACCTCTGCCACTCCCCAGTTGTTTTGGGTTTTTTTTGTTTGGTTGGTTGGTTTTGGGTTTTTTTTTTTGTTTTTTTTTTTTTGAGCTTTATACGTCTCAGGACCTGGCAATAACGGATAAACCTTGAATCAATATCTCTAAGTGAACCACACATTTTTCTCACAGTACATTTAATTAAGCTCTTAAGTGTTTTAATCACAAAAGACCTGGAAAAAAAAGAAATTCTCCTGTTTCTTCTGTAAAGATGGGAAGAGTTCTTTGCAGGGTTTGATAGGAGCATCTACAAGATAACATTAGGAACTGCATTTCCAAGCCCTTTCTTTTCCCAGTTTAGTTCCCAGAGAAATTTCCCTCATTGGCTGCAGAGGCTGAGAAGTGTGTAACTGCATTTTCTGCACGAAAACTCACATTTATATGGGTTTAAAAGTTGAGCATGTACAAAAATCATAAAGTTCAGTGAAAATTTCAGGCAACCTAGGCAAGGGAAACTAAACAAGGAAGAACTGAGCAGCTCATCAAGTCTCCCAATGATCCTACAAATTAACTGTTTCCAAGGCTCAGCTGAGTTAATGGGAAACAATGGCCTATAACAGGCTCCACCTGGACTCTGTTTAGTCCCATCATCAGGCAGACAATCAGACAACGGTTGCACCAATTTTTTAAGCACAGCCAATTATCCTTCCCCGGGCAGGTGTTTAGCAGAAGGGATTAAAGCTGCCTCTGCTCCCTCTTTAGAGCCTTCAGGAACCTCCAGGCTGAGGACACGGTGAGAGAACCCCACCATAGGGTGTAAGAGGAGCAAAACGTTCCTCAAGGGGGAGCTGCTCCAGTCAGATGGTTACAAAACAGTCACAAACACCCACTACTTTTTTCAGGCTCTATTTTCCCAAGGTCATCATAATCAGTGTTTTGCCTATGAGACTGAAATTGCTTGAGAAAATACAGAATTTGCAAAAGGCCAAGTTAGCTGTTATTGTTACAGTGACACGCAGTATCATTTATAAGCTCTAATTATTTTGGAATATTTTTGCTGTCAGTGAAAAGCAGCCAGAATGCATGGAATTTGGCTCCAGTGATAAAAGTAGCAAACATTTGCTTTATGTTTCACTTCTGGGAGAAAAAAAATAAAAATAAAAGAGCTTATTTTGAAAAGGTCAAACTCTTCAGGGGAAAAAGGTAGGCCTAAATCCCCAATATGCAGGAGGTTTAGCTCTGTCCCTTTTAATCATCTGGATGTTGGAGCCTGGCTAACACCAAATTAATGAAAACTGAAAACAGATGGTATAGTTGCAGAAGTTTTCTATACTCACCTTTTAAAGGAGCACTGACACAGTTGAAGAGAGGCAAAACATTGTTATGCTTAGAAAGCACCAAGATACTGTGACCTGTAAGCTAGAAATTTCAAAGAAATTGAGATCTTTGATGGCTGCAGAATAGCAGTAACTGGCAAATGAAAATACAGTGAAAATAGCTCCATTTCTCTGTTAAATCATCCTTGGACTTTTCACTCTCTTCCCCTTCCTGCCAGCAGGAGTCCCACGGACATTAGGGCACAGTAAGAACAGATAAAAAACGCTTACAGATCCATGCTTGGTTGTTTTGTAGTCAGGGTTAATGAAAAAATCTCCCATTGCAAGAGATCATAAAGCTGTTTCAGAGATACTCTCCTACCAAGAGCAAGCTGGCCGTGTTTAATGGATGTTTGGAAAGTACACTGTCAACTTAAATTTGTACCCCCATAAAAACCAAACCAAAACAAAACCATTTAGAAACCCACAAAAATAGTAGGAATGTTTGCACAATTTAAAAACATTCCAGCAAGGACTGTAGCTATTAAACAAATCAGCATGTCCCAGAACACTTGAAGCCCAAACATTAAAGCACCAGGGAGCACAATTTACCCTCAAACACTTTACTCTTTTTTTTTTTTTTTTTTTTTTTTTTTTTTTTTTTTTTAATAAAAGATGCTCTTTATTGTCAACAAAAGTGTCAAAAAAAAAAAAAAAAAAAAAAATAGGGTCAAAGGAATTTCAGGATTGAGTACTGAGTGTGGTAGGCAGAGGTCACAGGTTTGCTGGGCTGGATCCCAAACAGGAGTGGTGCTGGTTGTCATGTCAACTGGGGACTGTGACTATGATTTATAAACTGGCAGTAACCCTTTTAAGGACACTGTGGGACTTCAGGATATGTGAATCTGGTGAAGAACCATGGATCCAGTGAAGCAAATACTCTCTTCAGTGCACACAAAGCAATCCCACTTCTGTTTCAAAGACTGCCAGTACTCATATACAGAGACTAGTAAAACTCTTGAGTAATACAGCCAAAATATGTTCTAATAGGTGATGAATTCTCCTTTTTTGGCAAGGTTCTCTGTGAAGATCATAGCAACTCAAACCCAGGCTGTGTCAGCTCACATCCTCAGGGTTTCTAAAGGACACCACTAAGTATCCCAAGCTGCAGGCCACCAAATCCCTCAACACAGGGCTGAAGGTGAGGTGCTGCTTTGAAATCTGTCTCACAGTGTTCCCCTTTTCCTAACGAAGGCAGCAGGAAGACTCCCTTCCTAATTGACACCACACTGCAAGCTGAAAGTCAACCCAGATCCTCTTTTTCAGCTCCACTGCAGAACTAGCTTTATTTTTTACAGGGGAAATGTGATACCAGTCCCATTAATGACTCCAGTCAAAACAGAATACACCTCAGTTTCTTTTCATGCTCTCATTGGATTTATGAATTAGAGCCTTTAAAAATTTTATTATCTGTGTTGCCACTTTAGTCAGCAACCAAGATCCCATGTACACCCTAAGGTGAAGAGGAAGAACAAAATTGTTATCTTTAGAGTGGCTTTCTTCTATCATAATCACAATCTGCACAGCAGAAATTTCCTTTATGATCTCTCCCATCACAGTGCAATCCAGGAGTGGAGAGAACTGCACTGTGTCCATTGCTGTTACCAGCTCACATCAGTGCAGTTACCAGATGTTTTCTGGCTCTTCACAACCTCTCTTCAGGGGACAGGGTTCCCATCCAGCTGGATTTGATAAATACATGTGTAGTATGAATGATTCCCAGGTTCAGGTGTGGAAAATTTTTTGTAAAAGAAAAAGAGAGGATGAAAACATGAGAAAGACAATTAGGTTGTTGTCTGAGAATGATGTTCACTGAGTTCCCTTGATTCCCCTTTCTCTGAGTCCAGGAGTCAATAGGGTTTTTTTGCTGATGACAGCATGTTCTAGCAGCTCCCTGTCTTTTTGTCCCTGTACATCCTATTAAAATACACCCACCCCCCCAATCCCTTCCACTTCACCACACAGAGGAAGAGCATCAGCACAAATGTGAAGGTGCCCTGAGGTAATTCACAGTTACAGGTGCCAAATAATAAATCCATTATATTGATCTGATTAATCCATGCTTGTCACATTCATTTATTGTCCTAAAGACCTGTGTGGGACTCACGCAGGGGGTATTTAAGACCAGTTCCAGAGGCACCAGAGTCTGGAGAGTGTACTTGGGGTGGCTGCATAGGCCACAGGAGTGCCCCAACTGTAGCAGAGATGGCAAGCACCAGAAATTTATCACTCAGATCAAAATGTTCTCTTCCCCATAAGGAATGCCAGAGCACAGCTCCATCCTGAAAGACTGCATGGGGGACTCATCCTAGTACCTTTCCCAAGAAATAAATTCCTTCCTCTTGAGAAGCATCTTTCACACCCTTAAGAAAGAAAAGCAGGGAAGGATGACAGAGAAACCATGACAGAGAGAAAAACCATGGCAACAGCCCCAGTGGTTGTTGCAGCCCCAATCAAAAGTCTCAGGGATGTGACAGGGCATGCAGGCAAGAAGAAGCTAAAGGTCTAGCTAAAGAGGACCAAAAAAGGAGCCTTTCAAAGTGGCTCACTGCAAAGGATAAAAAAAATAAAACAAAAAATAAAAAAGTAACATGCATAGATGGCTAAGCTCTTTGGAGCACTCTTGGTCTCTGTCTGCAGCTCTGCTTTGGAGACATGAGCCAACATCACAGCATGTGGGCAGATGACTCTGGACAGCTTTCTCATGACATATCCCTGCAATCCATCTGTGGCTCAGCTGTTTCTTTGGTCATTATCCCACTGAAGTAAGGCACAACAAGGAACATTGAACCATGGTCCATACAACAAGATCCAGACTGCATCTGGATCCTGTGCCATAGAAATCCCAAGATGCAAAGCCAAGAATAAAACGGGAAAGACTGATTGATTGGCAGCAGGTCCTCTCTGGTGTTTGATGTGGAGGACACAGTTCAGGTTAAACATGTTCCTGTGCTGGTTAAGATAGCTATGGAACTCACTGTCCACATAAGAACATCCATCATGGATGTATTTGACACTAGATGATTGACACAGGGATTTTCTTCTATGGGATTTTGCTCCTTAGTGGAGACACAGCCAAACAGGGTGTGGTTAACTTTATAGTTTCTTAACTTCAAAAATCTCAAGCACTTAATAGCTGTAAAACACATGTCTAAAGATCTCGGTTCTCACAAGCCCCACATCTTCAAAAGCTATAAAAAGCACATATTTCATTTTAACTGTAATGGTATTTGCACACAATTTCATCAAAACTCAGCAGTACATTCTTTCTTTGCTGTGAAACACAAGCAAAGTCCCCAGAAGAAGCAATTACCATCAGCACTTTCTGAAAAATCAGAGGATATCACATCTCTAAAAGCAACTTGTTAAACCCATGGGTCAGAACTGAAGTTGTTAAGTCAAGAGTAGTGGTCTCAGGCCTGAAGGATGTGTTTGAGCTGCATGAAAACAGAGGTCCTTCACCTGATCTCTGATGCTTGTTTTCTGTAAGTGACATAACAAGGACACAACACTGGCACTAAGCAGCTACAATTGTATGTCTTGGAATTATTAATGCATCCCAACTTGGTTCCAGTTCAAATCTGTTCAGGAATTTGTTTCAGTTTTCCTCTCTGACCACTAAAAGAGCAAGATATTTCCTCCTCACACCTAGCTGCCAAGATTCAAATTTGTAGTTTCTGTGTTTCCCTGGTAACAGCTGGTGATGCCATACATTCCCTAAGTGGTACAGGGGGATGCTACACTCCGTGCAGCTGTGAAAGTCTGGAAGAGAGCAGCTCGCTGGCTCTCTGCCTGGCTGCCAACACCATTCACCTTCTCTGCCTGCTCAGCTCTGCAGGCACTGCTTGCATCAGTTTGGAGAGTTCCCCAGAAAGCTCGAATCCTTTTTGGCAACAGAAGTAGAAGGTGTAGAAATATCTGCTTTTATTTCTAGCATCTCAGCCTTCAGAGATTTTTGAGCTCAGTATGCTGAGGACTGTTTCCTTATCAAGGTGTCTATCTGAAGTGACACTCAGGTTTTTTCTTGCCACTGATGTAGCTGTCAACCTGCTCAGACCTGGCAGCAAGCTCTGCTTCCAGACACTCTCTGTTGTGAACAGAGACCAGCAAACCCCTCTGAAGGTCCACACACACAGCAGAACCTGGCAGCTGGTTCCTGATCAGCCTGGGTTGCTCTGAAGAATGATACCCAGAAAATATGCAGATTCCCAGAAGAACCCAAACACCCACAAATGTACCACTCCATTGGAAGTTTCACTCTATTTCAGAGTCACCTGCAAACATTACAGGATGTGCATGAGAGAACAAAAAGCTTTCCCATCATTAAATACTAGGACATAAAGGGACAATCACAGAAATAGATATGTAAAAATTCTGTTGTTTGGGTGCTGCCATCACTTACTTCCTAGCACATACAAGGAATGGAACTGACATTCCAGTCTTGAGATATAGCTCAGAACTACACTGAAAAGAAACAGGTCTGTGTATTCTTCTTCCACATTAAACATAAAGCTATTCTAATTAATTCTGATTTCTCTTTGAGGAAGAGTTAGGTGTGCTACAGAGCTGCCAGCATGATTTGAATTTGATTTATCTAATGATTTCCAAGCAAGATCCTCCTTGACACAGTTCCTTGCCATGCTTTAACAGGCTGCTTTCAAGAAGATGGAAAGTAAGGGAATTCTGTACATAAAGGACTCAGGAGGCAGTTGGACAGATATTTTCCCCCAGGACTGAGAGACAAAACAGCTTTTATGTTTTAAAAGATCTGTACTCTCATGTACAGTTCATTGTTCAGATCTAGTCTGGACAACTGACAGCAAACTAGTTTCTCACAAACTCCTGTCATAGGGGACATCTCAGGAAAATCAAAGAACAGCACCTACAGAGAACTGCTGTTCTTGTCTACATTGGCTGTTCCTTTAGCTTTGGTCTAAAGATTATGGGAAGTTTCCCCCTCCTACAGCTGGTGCCTCTTTACTTCTTCTCCACCAAATAATGACTTTGCTTGGGATTCCATCAGCACCAAAAATTAATAAAGTAAAATTACTTTGAGAGATAAGACCCCTGTAATTTCCCTTTTGTTTATCTGGCCTAGAGCTAAGGTCTTGCATGAGAAAAAAAGAAAACAAAAACAGAACAAAAAAAACCCCTCACAAAACCCAAAGTCCCTAGACAAATAAGGGGAATTCAGAGCACAGCAATGAACTCTACAGCACTCCCTAAAAAAGGTGCCTGGGAAGAAAATTGCTGCTAGAAAAGCAATCATCTTCACTACTCTTGCACAGTGAGGGAAAGAAAGCCCTAGGCTGAAATGGGTATCAAGCTTATTTTATTAATTTCTGTTATTAAATCACAAAACCTTTGAAAACACTAAGAGGACAAACTGGGCGGCTGAGATCAATTATTCAGGGAAACACAGTATTAGAGAGGAGACCTCTCCTGAACACTAGCAAGAAAGATGGGGAACTGCTCAGCTGTAGTCTCACTGGGGATATGGAAGTCTTGTTAGTCTTGTAGCACTTTCAGCAGTAATGTCTGATAGGGTATCTCTAACCAGAGAACAATTAAGGCTTTAAGGGCCCACCAAAACATTTGGTTAGCTTCTATAATAAATACCAGAATACCTGGAATCATAGACCCAAGAGTCAAATAAATACAGAATGATTTAGTTTACTATTGGAGAGGGTGAATTGTATCTGCTACTAGTGCATTAAAAGCAATAAAGCATGATGTGCATCATCAGGTTAGGCTTAGAACTAAGGTAATGGCATATTTTAGCATCAGGTGTCCTTACAAGAGGTTAATGAAGTCAGATTGTGTTTTTCAAAATAATTGTCAAGTTAATCTTTTAAGAGTCTGACACACCAGTGACTTTGGAATGCAAGAACACAGGGTCACATAGCACTGAAGAGCTGACTAAGGCATATTAGTTGTAGCATAAGATGTGTAAGCAATGCATAAAATCTAGAAACACACATTTATTTTAGGTTTTAAATATAATACTGACACACTTAATGGTTTACAGAGACGAGAAGCTATTCTTCCAAGATCTCTGTAACCAGTTTATCCTTCCTTATCCCACCAAATACAAAATTTTAGTCATAAGACAGTCTTATCCTTCAGAAGATGACACAGAGCATTTGCATGATTTTAGTACAAACTTAAGACCTGTGCCTTTCCTTGTGCAAACTGCAAGATTTCCTACAACAATTGTAATTGATGTCTTGTGGCTTTTGTGTTACAAGCCTAAACACAAGCCAATCTGAAAAAAACCCCAAACAGATATTAAACTGTGCTCTTCTCACCTTTATACAGCAGGCAACGAGCTTTATAGATGGGGCTGAAAAAAGGGACACCATCCTCCTTAGCAGCTGCAACATTTGCAGGGTTTTCAGAAGACAAATATGTTCTCCAATGGCCACAGAGCTGCCAATAATATTTTTACCATGGCAGCTACTTATTTTTTACTGTTCTGAATGAGAAAGATTTTAAAGCTTCATTGGTAGTCAACAAACAGGAGAATATCCTTCTGTCCCAAGTAATGGTGAGAAGTGGATGGAAGCCCACTGAAAAATCCCCTCCTGGAGATCTGAATGGGTATTCAGGCATCTTCTAAAGCAAGGGATAAGTGTCAAATATATAACAATGTGTCAAAAGAGCCAGATGGACGGATGAGTGGAAATCTGTTCCTAAAAAGGTAGTGTTTGAAGTGACACCTCATGCCACCACGAGATCTTCAAGTGAAAGAGACTTCATGTCACTCTTTTCTGGGCCTGTCTGCGCATTCCCTCTCTCCCATCTTTCACATCTCAATTCTTGGCACTTCCAGGTAGTTCTGTCAGGCATCCAGCTACCCCCTTGTCTTTGGACACACACACCTTGGGAGAGCTCCACCCTTGAGAGTGGAGGAGGAAGAGCATTTGTACAGAGCAGAAGATACCAGTAGTTGTCTGCTGCAGTGTCATTCAGAAGACAATAGGAAAACCTCAGAAAAGACAAAGGAAAGCAGAGCACTGCTGCTGCTAGGGGAAATTGTCACTAACATGCAGCCTTAAGGCTCTGGAAGGAGGAACCACCTCTCAACTATTCCATTTTTAAGTGTCAGTGTACATTTTCCCTGAGGTTCTTGCCTTTCTCTCGTGCCTGCAGTAACAACTGTGTTCTGAGCTCACCTCTTATGATTAGGAAACTGTGTTGTAGCTGTCAGTAGCTATGAATATCACTTCCCTCTAACACTTCTCTCACCTGGAGACTTCAGAAGGCCAGACACATGACAAGATGCATCCTGCAGCGTGGTACCAAAGGGCTGAGCAGGTTGCTGGCAGAACTGGAACCAGTACTCTAGAGCACAACCAAGTGAGTCAGGAGCTCACAGCAAGATTCTGCATTCAGAACATTTTGTGCTGAATGAGGTGCAGTAAAGATCCCAAGGCTCCTTTGAAGCAGACGTGGTTTTGTAGAAAATGCAATGTTGTTAAGTTCTGTTTTCCATTTTATCTTAAGTATTTTTTAGATGATGTGGCTGACAATGATGAAGTGCTACTATGATAAAGCTCTAATACTGGCTAAATGAAATAAACAGACCATATATATTCATTGCTGATCCTTGCATAACAACTTGCTTTGGTTTTAGGTTTCTAGTACTACTGTACCAAGAATTTATTTAAAATAAGGAATAAAACTTTGGAGCAACAATGTACTCATGTAATTAAAAAAAAAAGAAAAGGAAAAAAAAAAAAAGTGATAGCTTTGATCAGATTGCCAGCAATCTGACATGCATAAATTCTAAATTATAATATAAAACCCCCTTACCACACACAACCCCAGACATCTTACTAGGGGCATGTCTATTTTAAGAGCATCCATTGTCTGCCAGAGGCAGATTTCACCCTCACCATTCACATACGATGAGGGAGGATGAGGAGGAAAACAAATTGGAAGGGAAAAAAAGGAGAAAAGCAGCAGATCCACTTAGTGTTCCCTTTACCAAAATAATGCTCAGCTTATTTGGAGCTTTTGGCTTGCAGCCTTTTCTGCTAAGCTGATTGAATTCTTCAGGAAATGATGCACGAGGGGAGGTTTCCAGGCAGTTCTGTTTAGGAACTGAAGATTCCCAGGAGGGCGATGATAAGCTGAGATGATGGGTATGATAGGAGGCAGTGCAGATACAGATAGGAAGAACAAACCAGCTTCAGATAAACGCATCCAAAATGCACCAGCCTGGAAGTGCATTTAGAAATTATCAGCCTGGAAAGATGGATGCTTCAGCAGAAACGACTGGTGAGGAGCAAGCAGCCACTTCAGGACTTTCTAATCAGCTATTCCCCAACTGCTACACTGTAGGCACTCCCCCTGGCAGCACTTGCTTGGCCGCACACACACGCCTGATAGTCGTGGTCATCTCTTGCTCTTATTACTGGGCACCATCAGGCTCTGGATTCACTCTTCCTGTTTACAAGGCAGCATGCACATTCCAGGTGCATGATACATGTAGCCCAGAGGCATTTACTTTTAACAGGGGCTTCAGCCTGTCCTTTACTCTCTCCCTGCTAAGCTGACACAAAATGAAGAGACTGAGACTGCTCTGTTCCCTAAGCTGTCAGCATGTCCGGGAGCAAGAACAGTGTTGCAAGCCTGGCCTGAAGGATTAGGAACAGCAAGGATTAAACATTGCCAGGTGTCTAACCAGGCCCTCGTGCTGAATATTCTTGCCTTGACTTTTCCTTGTAAATTATCTTTCTTCTAATCTACTTTCTCCTCTCAGATGAAGAGGTGCCCCAGAGTACTCTTGGAAAACTCATTCAGAATAAATCCTCAGTCACAGTTTCAATTAGATCATATCACTGTTGAGCCCGTGAGACTTACCAGGAAGCAAAGCACAGACATAAGATGTATGTGAGACATTCCTGATTTATACCCATTTAAGTGACAGTCGAATCAGAGCAGCCATTTTATCACCAGCAGAGATCAAAGGCTTGAGTGTTTTACCTGGAATGTCACATTCCCTTGGTCATTCATCCAGTTTTGAATCTGTAGTTCTGCCAGGAGACTTGCATTCTGCTGGATACCAGAAAATAAGCATTTGGTTGTGCAAAAACGTGGCTCCTTCTCCAGTGAGTTGTGTAGAAAGCTCCTAATGCCACCACCCAGCATTAACTGCATTCTTAGCTTCATGTTAAGCAGCCAAAAAGATCTCCAGTTTACAGAAATGAGAAGTGGAAGTAGTTAGCTAGCCAACCCTAGCTTTTTCTAGCTGATCTACACACCACATACCTACATACCCACACAACAGATTCTGCTGCCTTCAAAACACAGATGACCCAGTGAGTCACAATCACATCCTGACAGATTTTTACAACAGAACTATTCTTCCCTGCAACAGCAGGTCACGAAGCATTGCTTTGTCTTGGGCAGTAAGTGGGACCTGAAAAACCTATCTTTTTTGCTACTTGTTCCAGAAACTTTGGGCTCATGGAGGTAGTGGTTCTCCCCTCTTACCTACATCTGCACATAGAAAGAAGCAGTGTATAGAAGAGAAAATGAGAGGTGACAGGGTGATCTAAAAAAGCTTTAGAAGACAACAGGAGTTGCTCTCTTTTATCTCCAACTCTCTCCCCCACCAAGGTGTGTGCTGTGGTTCTCCATTTACTGATAAGCTGCAGTTTCATCCTCAGTAGGGCAGTGTACACAAGCTCAGGATTAGTCAGTCTTGGCAAAAGAGGAGAAAGAAGGGCTTTCAGTAACTGGCATTTTTTAAAGGCAGCTTCAGGAAAGATGCAGCCTGGCTGTAAAATTGTCAAGCTGGAAAGCAGTTTATGAAGGTCTGCTCTCCTCAGGAGCTCAAAAACCTTGAAGGGCCAAAGTCCTGTAAGTGCTGCTGATAAGCAGCTCTTTCCAACATCTCTTGGCACAGTTCATTTCCTATTTGAACCTGGGATTAATGCCAGGATGCTCCTGAAGCTTTCAGACCTACAGACCATTTGTCAAACCTCTAAACCAGAGGATGGCCATGGTGCAGAGAAACAGGGTAAATTTAGCCCATGCTGAGTCCCATGGCTGGATTCCTTTGTGAGATCCAGCACCCTTCATTCAAAACTAACTCAGGAACCTCCAGACCCAGCTGCAACACTGGCACACACCCCCCAGGCTGTGTAACCAAGGACACAATACCTCTTTGAAAGGGACCCTGGTGCTCTTTAGGTAAAAAACAGAAATCAAGAATCATACAAGTTCTCTGTGTTGCCTTTAGCCTAAGACTTGTGAATTAGACTTTTCCTTGTATCTGAAATGATGAAAGGGGTCTGAGAGGGGTGATGTTTGGAAGCCAGGGGGTTAGGTGAGCCCCCAGGGGAGGCTGGGCAGGGACAGGGAGGCCCATGGCAGTGTGGAGGTGACCTGGCATACTCTTGGGGCTGTCACACAGGACAGACCATGCAGCTGCCTGACCTGAGACTTCATCCATATTTGAAAGTTGAAAAACACAAGGACAATAAAAAAGATATATAACTCTCCAGCAGGAAATGAAGAGGCATTTTGGTTTGGGTTTTTTTTGCATTTGGCAGGCAGAGGGCATACTCAGCCTAGACCTAAATGTAGCCTTCTCTCTGCTTTGGGACTACTTATTCTTTCTGCCTCCTGACACAAGGTACACACAAAACTTATTTAACATTGAGCAGATGAAGCATTTGTACAAAACCACACAATCTGTTCCTGAGAAATCAGCAATAATTTTAAGAAGCCATCAGGGTGCTGGGGGTGGAGGACAAGCCATGCTCCATGACAGTCACCCATTTCCCAGCAAGGAATCACTGTTCTCTCCCAAATAACTGAAACTGATACTGTGAGTTGGAAAAGAAGATGATTAGAACCAGTTGAGGCCACTCCTAAGGTTGGGCCAATCAAGAGTTTTCCACCTGACTGATTTTACCAATGAAAACTCACAGAGCATGCTTCCCTCTAAAAATCTCTGTTCACCTGTCTCTAAAGCTTTTATTTCTCCCTCCAGGAAAATGGCCTTTTTTGTCTCCCTGAGTGTGATATCCACATGGAAAAAATTCTCAGCAATGCAAAAGCATTATTTATCATACCCAGAGACTTTGCTGTCACTGATTAAATCAACATCCTTGATCTCAGCTCACATCTTCATCAAAAGAGATTCATTATATACATATTAAGTAGAGCAGTGCATATATCTTTGCTTAATGCAATAACTGTTCATCTGCTGGAAATCTGGCAGTTCTTTAACAGAATTATTTCAGACAGAAGATTTTGCCCATTTGCTGGCAAAGATTGTGTGTGGATGCAGTGAGTCAATTTAAATATATACTTTATGTGGCACACAGAAACATTATTCAACTTGAGAGGCATGGGGAGAAGGCAAGGGACATGGACACATGGTGTCTATAGGATCCCAGGGTGCTTTGGTCCTTCTATATGACCCTAAAAGAAGTTGTGTTTCAGGATAGGTTGATGAGTGAGTGCCCAGAGGTTCCAAGGGCCTGATAAATATCCATGGTAGTGGAAGAAGAGAATAAAGATCAGCATGAACACAGACGCAGGAGACTGTACCAGGGACAGCTTGTTTCTCTAATGGAAAATTATCTTCTGTAATGTTTGGTGCCAAAGGAGGCACCATTCCAAAATAAAACAGAGAAATCTGCCAGGTTGTGCAGAATTACACAACTTGTTTATCAAGCTAACACCTAAAAATCCCAATGCAGCAGGGGCAAACCCCACTGTCACTGAAGACTGGACCACTGATTTCAGTAAAGCCATGAATTCTCACAGGGCATCAGTCACTAATGAAAAAAAAAGGACTGCTGAAAATTCTATGGAGATTTTGCTCTTCACAGACATAAAAAATATGAGAACTAAATGCTTCCTTTAATGCTTGGGAAGATAAAAAAATCAAAGATGTAATCCCTGACTCTCATGAAATATCTCTATCAATAACTTCCTCTCTGTAAGCCTGTGCTTCCTGCAGAGAAGTGTTCCCAATTCAGAGCACAAAGAAAACAGGCAAGGCAAGTACTTGTATAAAAGAATCATTGCTATTTACTCAAGCACTTGTTCAGTTCCTGGAAAGATATCTAAAGATGTGCATGTCTAACCCTTCAAAGAAAATTTTCTTTTTATTCCAAGAGCATCAACTACAAACACAGTTACAGAAGAGGGCTAAGAAAGTCTAGTGCTACTGGGAAACCTGTAACCATGTATACACCTCCAATGGTCTAGCCAGCTGCAGAAACCTCCTCTCCATCAGGTCTGCAGGAACTTCTTCAAGAACCCTCCCTACCTATGTTGTCCCCCAGCTGGGTGCCTCAAACCAGCCAAAAATTATATTCCCAGGTATTTTTAGTCCAAATCTACTTCCCTCACCAGCACTCGAATCTGGAGGTGGTTTGGAAAGTATAGATGCACTTGTCATATTCCACCCAATGCTTTTTAGACAATCCTTCTCCAGGAAAAATATTCTGTCCCTCTGCACAGAATTTTAAGCAGGAAAGTGAAATGCAGGTGTGCTGGGATTTTTTTACCCAGCTGCACTCTCTCTTTCGGTAGCAGCAGCCACTGGGTGTGATTCGAGGTGTCTGACAGCAATCTGCTCCCAGCACAGACCAGTTCTGGAAGCAGCCAGTCCTTCTTTCCTGTTTGTCTGGGTTCTTTCTGCCTGGTCAGTAGGCAAATCTGGACTTCACATTGCAGAGTTTGGGTCTAGCTGGGTACAGCAGTCTGAAATGACTGCTCTCTGAATGCACCATGGCAGAACCTTCTAGTTCCCCATCCAGTTGAGATCATGACACATATCCATGGCAACTGCAGCTTCTGCTTACAAGAAAACAGAGAGAGTAGGAAGTGTCTAGAATCAATTTCCAGTTTGGCATTGAAACATAGGGTGTGGATCCAACACCTCACAGCTCCCTGGGAACCATGACCATCTCCTTCTGTGGTCTCTTCCAGAAAAACTGCTCTAGGCCTCTAGAGCATCACAGTTACCCTCAATCCACAGCAGCAATCACACCCAGCACTTGGCCTCTTTCCTAGGATCCTAGGATCACTACAATGGAGAAAAGACATGACAGGAGAAGGAAGACAGTGTAGGGAAGGGGTGAGATCATAATACAGGAGCAAGAAACAAAACATCGAGCAGCTTGCCTGTCATATGGGCAGAAAGGTGAGGTCTAGGAGATTAAAAAACAATTTAAAATGGTGTGTTGGAGCAATCTGTTCCAAAGCTAAATGTGGCACAGAGACATGCTAGTCACCCACAAGCTCTAAACCAATACACCTGTCACTAAAAAGACAACCCAGGAATGGGTTATACTATATTAGTTTGTTAAATTGTGTTGATCCTTGCTGACAGGTCCTGAGAAGGAATGCATATTGTCAACAGTCTGCCACACCCTGCTACCTGTGTACATTCACAAACCAAACTGATCCTGGGGGGTGACAGTAGAGTGTGTTGATAACAATGCATATCTGCCAAGAGAGGCCTCTTGGAACTGCCATCAAAAAATGCACTGTCTTTTTCTTTCTTCTTTTTGTTGTTTTTTTTTTTTTTTTTTGGTTGGTTGGTTGGTTTTTTTTTTTCTTTTTGTTTTATTTTGGGTTTTCTGCTTGTTTGTATTTAAACAAGTGGTGAGACACTTCAGTAATGATTAGCTTTTAAATGAAGGTCAGGCTTCTTCCTTCCCAGGAATACTGCATATAACAAAGGAATGGAAAATTCTAGTTCTGGAAAGAAAGACAAGAAAGGATGTTCCAAAACATCCTACTGGTACATACATCTTGTTCTCTAAAGTTTCCATGATCATACCCAAGACAGGGGTTTTAAAGAAGTTACATCAAGCTGATATGATGGGGAAGAAGCAGAAGTTTCCCAGCTTTCTTGTGTACTTGAGAGCCACTGTTTTCTTTTTCCAAAGACTGTGCAATTTTGTTTTTTCTTATCATTCTATCTCTCTACAAAGCAAACTAGATCATGCTAGTTATAAAAACACTACTAAATCATTGCAAATTCTCTGTGCAAAGACATCACCGACATTAAAGCAAATAAAAAGTTCTCTAAAAATATTTCATCCCTTTGTGATGACATGAGGTCCTCCCCATGGTAGGAAGACCTATTGCAGAAACTCCTTGAGGGTGAGAGCCCTCATCACTTGCAATGGGTGAGGGAATGTGCTACAGGATCCTCTTCCCTCTCCAAACTGGCATGTGAACATTTTTCAGGCTGAGAACCAATTCCTGTGCTAATTCCTCATCAGGTGTCCCCTCTCAGGCAGATAAAAAGAAAACAACAATGTCTCCTACAGCAAGTCTTGAGAGTATTTACCTCATTGAACAGGCTTCCTGTCCAGGCTTCCCCTACACAACTCCATGTGATGCAGCCTTCTGACAGCTCAGCTTTAGCTCCAACCAGCTGATTTTTTACTAGGAAGCCAACAACAGCCAGACAATAGCAGGCTTAGCAGAGCAATCTGTGATGTGCAGAGGAATCAAGTATTTCTGCTAAGCTTTGAGGGAAATGCAGAGCATAAACCCTTGGTATTAACCTTCAGATTGTGATTAAAGACCTTGTCATGTAATTTTATTTATAATTCTCTTCACATAAATGAGAAACAGCAGGTGAGGGAGGCCCAGACACGGCTGCTTTTCCAAGTGCTGTATCACTGTTGGAAGATTAAGAACAAAACTTCTGTTTATGAAAAAAATGTATTACAGTACAAGTCAAAAAAAAACATCTGGGATCATTCCTTCTCTAAAATTAGACATCTAGTGTTTATTAGCTTGGCACAAAAGGCTGTTAAAAAACAGCTGATAGAAGAGCAAGGGCCAGAAGTAGGAAGCCAAACATAAAGCAGGATGCACAAGGCCTCTTAGCAGCAGACTGCAAGATCATGCAGGGAGGAGGGAGGGAAAATAAGGAGCTCTTGAAAGGTAATAGAGGTACTGAAGAGTTTTTCCACATCTGCACTGGCTGCTTATAATGAGCAGTTCCCAGCTGCAGTGCTGCTCTGCTAAGCCATCCTTTCCTGCCCTGGTTTTTCTTATCAAGAAGAGAGGGAAGGACTCAGAAGAGCTGAGTAAGACTCAGCTACCCCAGCTCCAAAGGGAAAAGTGAGCAACCTTCTCCTTCCCACCTCTTCTCATCCTCTGGTACCTCCTTCTGTCTCTCTGAAAACATTCACATTCAGTGAAGTGGCCATTTTCTCATGTTTGCAAGGGGACATGAAGACACTGGGATCAGAGTATTGCTGTAACACCACTGTGTCCCACCAGGGGCACTTCCAGGGGATGTTGCTGTTCCAACAGCAAGAGTGCCCTTTGCAAAGGTGATGCTCTGGAGAAACTGGGTCCTTGATGATTTTCAGATCAGAAATGGGAGGCAAAGATCAAGAAACACCTCTGATCCTCCAGGCTTTATAGACATCCAGCTCCTGTTGAGTGCTGAGAGATGATTTTTGCCCTTCACAGATCTTGCTTGAACCTCTTCAAAGCCCAATGGAAATTTGTTGAAGGGTCTCTGTTTCACTTGGAATTCCTTCAAGTTAGGCTGGCTTTTTCCCAATTTCCTTTGACCATCAGACCTACCCCAGGGGTGTCCTAGCTCTGTGAAAGCACTAAATGGATCTGGAGGAAGGGGGATCTGAGTAATGGAACAGTAGCTCTGTTACACCAAGTTCTGAGAAGGCAAGAAAGTGGAGTGCACATGAAGAAGCAATAATGCAAGAACAATAAGATAAGGCTATAATTTTTTCATCTTTTCCAGACATCACAGAATAGCTCTTTATATGCCTGGTAAAAAAAAAAATGTTTTCTTAGGAAGGAGCTACAGCCCATCTATGTTCACATCAGGAGTAGGGGGAAGGTGTGAAGGCCTACAGGAAGCTCTAATCCAAAGATACACACGGCTCTATTTCAAACCAAACAGGGACAATATTTGTTGCTCTTAGCACTCAGGGAACCAAATACCACATTGTTCTTCCCTTTAGGCTCAGCATTTAGGAGGCCAGTGGTCATGGGAGTGCTATCTGGTAGGAAATTGTAAGGGTGTTTCTTTTCTTGACAAATTCTATCTTTTCCAAGAAATCACTTCAATGATTTAGAACCATCTGCTGTAAAAGTGTATCTGTATGATACAAAACTTGCAAAGTTGACTAGACCCTGGAGTGCTGACAAGCCCATGGAAGCCTCCAGTGGGAAGGGGCTGTGATCCTACACAGCCTGCCAGCTTTCACATGAGACAGCTAAGGCTGGGTTGAAAAACAAAAATAAAAGGGAAAACTTTTCAATGAAAAAAAATCAGCTGTTTGTAACATGCAGATGAAAAATGGTTTTACCCCTAATCTGCCATCACTCCTTTAAACTCTTAAATCACAACTAAAACTACTGTGTTCTTCCATCTGTTGTTCAGGTCCAGTCCCTCTGCTCTATTTATTTAAGCTGCTTTGCTGTGTGTATTCCCCTGATACCATTTTTACTCAGTGAGCCCAGCCCCTTGGGGAAGTTTTTTCTCCTCCTGGCAGCTACATGACTCCCTCCCCTAAAGAGAATTTGAGACACAGGCACACACACAGCCACGGAGCCTCCTCATGAAGCAGCAGCTTCATTCCCTATAGGAAGGGGGAACACCCCCTGCTCTTATTGTAGGTAAAACATGCAAACAGTTCTGTTCTTCTGAGGATACTTGGCTGGCACACTTAGAGACAACCCTAATTTCACAACCTATCATTAAAAGAGACTTTTGGGAAGGGGGCAAGTTTCTTCCCTTCCACCCTACTCACTCCCTCCCACCACCTCTGCTGATTTTTAGGGTCAGGCTTTCCTCAGGAAATTCCACCTAGAGGATTTGCACAAAGCTGTGAGACAGAGCTGAGAAAAGATGTCCCCTCTGAAGAGCCAGCCTCACACTCCAGTTCCAGTGGCCTCAAAACTCAGACTCCTCAGCTCTGCACTGAGTGGGGCACGGGTGCAACGTGCCCTTTGCAACATGGGGTGACACCTTGCATACATCCTGGGATCAGTCTCCAGAGCAGATTGGATCCCACCAAGCCTTAGAGCCTGCCTGCTCTCTGCCCACACCAATGGCTAGTAGCCCAGCTCTACCATAGCCACAAGGGCACTCTCCATGTAGCAAGAGCTAAGCTCAGGGTGTTTGCTAGCAGATGGGGCTGCCCAGCCACAGAGAAAAACAAACCTGGCTGTGCTCAAATACACCCAGGCCTAAAAAAGTCCTGAAACAGCTCTAAAATCTGTGCTCACACGATGGACATCCTCTGGCTGCACAGCATGCCCAGCAAAAACCTGTTTCTGACTCAGTGGTCCATTCAGCATCAGCGTTGAGCCTTGCACGCCCGGTCACACAAACCCTTCCACTCACCAGATAATCCCTCTGAACTTTGTGGGGACCTCTCAAGAGGCAGCATCACCACAGCTGCTCCAAGTAGGGCCCCATCTTTATCAGAGAGAGGTCAGTGAGGCTCCTCTGGAGTCACTGCCCAGCAGGCTTGTGTCACGTAGCTTGAATGGGACAGTCCATGAGGTCTGGGACCGAGTTCAGAGGAAGTGAAGCACCCAAGTTCCTTTCCGGTTTGTCTGCAAAACGTGATCCATGACATGTTTTGCTTGTGATGACCTGTTTTATTTGGCAGGCAAGGCAAAAAGGATTCAGTCTTTGTCCAGCAAAGCTTTCAAGCCAGGAAATCAGCGTGAGAAGAAAAAAATTAAGAAAAAAAAACCCAAAAAACCCAAACCCCCCCAGATGTCTCTAGCTCTAAAGCAAGGAAGAGTTTATGCTCAAAATGCAACTTCTTTTTTGGTGGTTTTTTTTTTTTTTTCGCAAAGAGTGTCTTGGCAAGAAGAAGTGGAAATTTAGAAGCACCTTTGGCTTCACTCAGATGATTTCCATCAAGGTCACCAGCTTCTTCCTTTGTATACTTGGTTACTGCTGATGTGCTCACATGGGACATATTCATCTTGTGTGCTTTCTGAACCATCTCTGCAGGGAGCAGACACTGCACACACTCATCCAGCTCATGTCACACAGCTGTGCTGGGCCATGGCCATTATCACCTCAAGGTGGGGGCAACAAAGACACCACAGGCAAAAATAAACCCTGCAACCTGACACGGCAAGGTCACCACAAGTTCCCCAAAATGAGCCCAAAACAAGCGGGTGCCCAGGCTGCCCCAGAGGCTCACCTGGTGCTGGGAAGGAGCCAGCAGCTCCTCTGGCTCAGTGATGTGAGAAAGAATTGGGAAAAAAATCAGCATCTGCTTCAGAGGCAAATGCACACAGCCAGACTTTTATGCATTTAGACTAGTTTTCCCCTTAGGACTGGAGCTGTGTTGGAGCCACTGGCCACCTGTGCTCCTCATTGCTGCCCTGCAGCCTTTTTCAGAATGCTCCTGTAGAAGAACCATGGATATATTTCTGGAATCTACACGGTGCTCCAGACAGCTGGAACATCCTTCACCCTGCCAGCAGAGCTGCTGGCTTCAGCCCTGCAGTTTGATTTCAACTCCAGTAACAGAACCCAGCAGAGCTGTAGCAACCAGACAGGCTGGGGGACAGGTTGGCTGTGCTGGAGGGGACATGAACACCTACAGCTGCTGGGACCATAAACACAATGCAAAGCTCCAGTTCTGGGAGAAACATCTCCACATCTGGGGAATCTCAAAGCTGCTCTTAGATCTATTTTCTTGAATCAGCATGGGGAGAAAATAATTTTTTTTTTTTTTTTTTTTTTTTCCTTGTTCATAATTATAATCCCCATGGCTGAGAAGTGCTGCTGGAACAGTTCTGAGGCCCCAAACACTCATCCATCAGCCACAGGACAGGCAGCAATAAAGCAGTAAGAGCCCAAAACTCCAGAGGAGGTGTCATTTAACACACCACTGACTAGCCTTGGCCCAAAACTCACTGTACAGGAGAGTAATCTGTTGGTGGAAGCTCTCTTGCCTGAACTAGTTTTGTACTTTCCACATCCTGCATTTTGATTTTTATGCCTATCATGCAGCTGGAGCAAAAAGTCTTCAGACAAGATCAGGATCCTGTGGTGGCAAAACCTCAAACAAACAGTGCAGTCACTGCCAGGAACACCCTGAGACAGAAACAGTCCTGCCTCACTAGGAAAGCATCAGTGGGACTTTATAGGGATGAACAAGGATTAGGCACTTTCCAAAAATGACTCAAGATGTCTCAAAAGTCAGCTTTTAGGCTTCAGAGGACCAGGTCAGCTCCTTCTCTACCCGGCAGCCCTTCCTCTCTTGAATGACTGAGGCAGATTTTTACAGATTTGCAGCAAGATTTTCCTTGGGTTCTGACTGATGGGTAAAATTTCCCTGCTAGCAGCTGCTGGGTAGGAAGGCAAACACTACAAGTGGGCTTTTCCCCATCCCTTCAGATCTTTTGCCATTTTAGTGGTGGCATCAGGAGGGGAAAGGCAATCTCAAAACTATTAAAAATAAACAAAAAACCCAACAACAACCCTATAACTCCTTTATTGCAATACACAACTCTGAGTCATGGGCACAGCTTGCCCCCAGCTTGGAGTTTTCCCATTAAAATAAGCCCACTGAAACCAGCTGTGATCTGAAGGGCTCCATCCTGCATCTAATTTACCCTGGCAAAGCATCCCTCCCATCTGAGACTCTGCAGGGAAGACAGAGTCATCTCCCCATGATTCCACCTTCAGTCAAATCCCCCCATGTCCTGCTGAAGGTGACAAAGACAACAGTAGCTGTGAGATCCAGCAATTAGGGGTATCACTTAGTTCTCAATCTCCCTCCTTTATTCCAGTTTAGGTGGAAGCAGGACAAGTTTTATCCCGCAGGGCTTGAGAAACTCTGTTCAAACAGACTCCCTTTCCTCAACTCTGCAAAGTTCTCTGTTCTTTTTTTGCCATATAAAGATAGGACACTTCCTCTAAATGTGAACCTCGGAGGAAAATACATGCTCTTCAAGTATCTGTCTGGATCTGATCAAATGCAGTCTCCCAGTTTGGAGTGGTAGTGTTGCTATTTCTACTGCACTTCAAAAGAACAAAGCTGCTCTTCTGTCAGAAATTCTTCTTAGAAAAATGTAAAAGCAAAATTAGTGTCGTGCACACTGCATTCCCAGCAGCCCAGCTTTTGAACAGCAAAAAAATCTGGGGTTTCTGAATAACCCAACTACTCAAATGACTTCTATTAATAATTTGTCAGAAGGATTTAGGAAAAGCTTCTTGAAGGCATATTGATCATTTTGAATCAATGTACAAGATAATAGCTCCCGAACAGCATGTACAAAGCTGCCAAGTAGAAGTTATCCTCTCAGATAATCATATTCATGAGGTCAGCAGAGGACAATAACTCTCAGCACTTTGTTTCCACATGATCTCTTCCCCCTGGGGTGCCAGATTAGATCAGGAGGGAAAGCAAGTTGCCATCTCCCAACCCATCAGCAGCACCACTGACTCTTGAAGCACTGAGTCAGCTCAGCAGCAACTTAAAAGTCACCACCGGGGCCAGGAGGGAGGGAAAGGAAAGGATGGAACGTGGTCCCCTCCTTTGTCCATCTGCCTCCCTCCTCCACATCCCCCCCAGGTGCTCCCAGGCACCAACACTGCTCTGCCCATTGCACCCAAAGAGGACCAGGGTCCCCACCACCAAGCTGCAGCCAGAGGGAGAGAGATAAGGCTCTGTTATCTCTATGGCAACTACCAGGGAGCTGCACTCTGCTCACGGGGGAGAAGAAAGGGAGGTGGAAGAATAAAACCTGGAAAGCACGGCCAAGAAAACACTTTGCAAGGAGAAACCCCCAACAAAGGGAGGAACAGAAGTGGGAGAGGAGCAGCACAGCCCACTGCTGCTGAAGGGAGGAAGCAAAGGGCTCAGGGCTGGCATCCAAGGAGTCTCTTGAGCTCCCAGCCCAGGGACAGCTCCTCCAGCCTCCCTGCCTGCACCCACACAGCACCCAGCCTGCTGCAGGCCAGCAGAAGCTCCCCACCATTTCTTAGGGGACACCAAAAAAAAAAAGGGTGAGGTTCAAATAACCACACAAAGGTCTCTGAGCCCCAGATTCCAGCAGTGCTGCAGCACATGCATAATTCAAGGTCTGAAATACTCATTTTACTCAAGCCACAGATTAATGTTAAGCCTCGAGAAAGATGCCAAATGGGTGGTGAATAAATTATATTCATTGAAATCCACCCGAAACAATATAAAATAAATATTGAAAAACAGCAGGCTGAGGAGCATGCCACAGCTGTACAGCTTGTTTCCTGTTAACATCAGAGTACAAGAAACAGGCAGCTTTGGCTCCAAGTAGCTGCACCTGTTCAGCTTTCCTGCAGCCAGGAAGGCTCCACTCTACAATTTGGGAATCAAGGTGAAAAATTTCCTCCGTGCTTCTACACAGTCAGCACAAGACCAGTTACTCCCCCAAAAATGGAAACATGCTGTGCTTGCTCCTTGCTTCCAGGAGACTCATTTGAGATCCTCACCTGGGCATGTGATGTATGGGCTCTCCCCCTTGCCTGTGTCCCAGTTGCAGTGACAGAGTGGTTTGCACCACTGAACTCAGGAGTTCAGAAGAAACCACGAGTGCAGGAGCCTTGCCAAGGTGAGGAACTGACAGCACAGCCTTTCATTCACTTTAGCACTGAAAATCTCTCAGCTGCTCATGCAAACAGGACAGGCTGCCAGCTCATCCACAGGGCAGGGATTTACTCCAGGCTGAGTGGTGCACAAAACCCAGAAACTCCAGGCTGAACAAGATACTTCCCCAAGAAACTACAGCAAGGCTTCCCAGAGATGCATCTCTACCACCCCAGCTTCCCACCAAGGCAAGAAAAGATTTTCTCCAGAGGGTCAACTCACATAGGCATGGGAGCTGCCCTGTGTCCATGGGTAGTTCTCCAACTCAGTGCTTGCCAAACAAGAAATTTACTCTTCATTAACAAAAGCTCTTCATTTAAGGCAAATTTAGTAAGCTGCATCCAGTGCTGTTGGGGATACTCACATTGTTAATACTTCAGCCTTAATTAGGTTGATCTTAATTAACTTTCAAATCTAGATTATTTTAGCTGGCCAAGTATGTTTAATACCATTCAGCCACTGGGAGACTGAATTCAAGTTTAATTTTTTTCCTGGTGTACAAACAGCCCACCAAGCTACACCATACCAGCTGAGACACAGCAGCTGGTCATGCTCATGCTGTAGCCCTTTCCCAAAGATGACATATGACACATTAGTACAGATCTCTCTCCCTGAAGGTCAAGGGAAGGATTTGCAGGAGTACCTGCAGTGTTAGCTCAGCTCCTGGAAACAGGAGAAACTCCATCAAGCCTGCAGGATGGTTTGAGGAATGGCCCCAGTAAATACCTACGTGGTGAGATGACACATGTGGAAAGGACACTCCTGTCTCAGCCAAGCAAAGCCAATTGGGGACCACCATATCTACCCTGAAACAAGGCTCTTTTCCACAAAGCCAGGATTTTCAAAGCAATTCAGCTGTTCTGCTGCAGCATTTGAAGTTGATAGAGAAAAAGCTTTGCTTTCCCCTTTATACAGCATCTTGCAGGATTTTCAACCTGGTGGCCAGGAGCCTTCACAAATATGGCCAAGAAAAGCTCTGTTTGCTCAAAAACCATTCACCTCCCCCACAGCTTTTGCTGAATTGCAGCCTGTGCTCATGCTGTGCAGAGCAGGGTCTCCAGGTAGAACAATCTCTGGGGGGAAAAAGTCCTCATGAGCTCTTTGCCCTAAATGATGGGCTCAGATACCATGATATGAAGGGACCACTAAAATCTGTATCTGAAGCATTTTGGGCAACTCTCCACAAAAGCATCAGCATAGCACAAGAGAAGATGGCTTTGTCTCTTCCTCTGAGGGGACAGCACAGGCTTCATTAAATGCTGGAAGCCATTCAGGTGCTGGAAACATCTCTGAATCCCTTTCACAGGGCAAGTGAAACCCCCAAACTCTCTTGTATAACTTTTTTTTTAACCTTCTTCCAAGAAGATTTGTTGACCTGAGAGAAGGATTACTAACTGAAAGACACTTGATTTAGGCTACCAGGCAGAAATCCTTACTAATCTTGGCTAATCTTGTGCCTGCTTAAACTCTGCTTTCAAATTTCTCTTCAATCAGTTACAAAACAATCAACATTCAAAAGACAGATCAATGCCATTGATTACCTTCATCCCTCATCAGATCTCTCTCATCTGTCTTAAAGAAAAGCTTAGCACCCCCTCCCAGTTAAAAGTTTCCCTTCCAAGAAGAGAGGACAAATATCTCTACCCCAGAGTCTCTCTGGCAGGCAATGGAACTAAATCCCCATCTGATGTCTGAGCCCTCCTGGATGTCCTTAGAGGAAATTTTCTGTCCAGCTGCCCCTTTTTTAATGGGATGTGTGGTTAAACAGGTTCATCCTTTCAGCTTCACTCTGCAGAGCCTTCACTCTCCAGCCACCACTACCCCCAGCCCAGGGAATTACAGAGCTCTCTGCATTTCTCTCTTGCAGGCAGGCACGTTGCTCAGAGAAGCAGCTCTTGCCAAGAAAAGTGTGCAATCTAGAAAGCCACCTGGCTCAGCTTTCATTTCCTTCAGGAGGAAGGTGCAACTGTTCTCAGTGCAGGGGAAAAGAGAGGATTCATGCTGTGATATAAAAGCACATAAAAGGTTAATGTGCTCCCTGGTAGGGGGAGCAGCAGAGACACCATAGGATCCCCAGTGCTGACCTTCTAAATTTCATGACACTGTCCCTGTGCCTGCTTGAAGTCCCTTGAAGATTCTCTTCATGTACCCATCAGGCCAGGTTGTGATGTTAGTACCATACAAGCCAAGATGTGGCATTTCACCTTCCTGGCAGGTCTCCATCCCCTCCCTGGGGCTTTGCTCCTGCCAGGAATGCTGCTCTGCTCAGGATCTGGGATTTGCTGGTGAGCACCTCTTGGCTGGTCACCCCGTGGTGGTGCCACAGTCCACCTCAGACCCTGATGTTTGAAGCAGTGAGGATGAGATCTGTGGAGCTGGAAACCACCTTTCCTCCTCATCCTTTAGTTTTGCCAGACGTGAGAGCTGAGACCTTTTTATTTCTCAGCAAACAGCAGCAGCAGCACCTGCTCCTATGTCTCCACAGGGTCACCTCAATCCCCACAACTCCACCTTCATCTTTTTTGGGGTTTTTTTGGTCAAAGAATGCAAAAAAAAAAAATAAGAAATGACCAAAGAGACACATCACTTGGCCTTGTACAAGAAGACAAGCTGTCACAGCCAGCTGTCTTTTGTACAGATAAGAGCTTAATTTCTCTTCAGGGATTTCTACCACAAATACTTGCCGGAAACAGCACAAAGCAGGCAGTGTTAGGGTGAAATTAAATCCTTTCCTAAAGTGCACAGCTCAAACAGGTGGGTAAATTGCTGCCTAACTACACCTATTTCAGCACTGAGAACAGTTTAGTTCCCCATCCATGAATGGATCCATGTTCCTCTCACCTCCTAGGAAATGGCAGGTCTTGCCACCACATGCTGCCCTGGGTACTGGGGCACACAGGCTGGTTTTTCTTGGTAGACAGCCGAGATCCAGAGGCTCCAGCAACAAAAATTCCTGATCAGGCCTAAGGCTCTTTCCCATGTGCATCGTTACTGAATACCATTTAGTCAATTTTCACATCCAATTCATATAAATAATGGGAGGAATCAAAACTGGTGCCATTCTGTCTTCATTAATGCTGTCATCTGACTCCACAGTGGAGACTTTCATCTGTCCTTAATTTGATGCCTGGTAGAAACATTTTTCCTGTGGGCATTTGTGTTCGTTTGATGTTAATTGTGACCTTTAAGCAATAAGAAAAAAACAAAAAAAAAACATCCCCTGGCAACAGCCTCGGTGCAGAAGGAGAATGTGACAGCACACAGTGTCAGGTCTGCCACAGCACATCTCAGGACCTGGGAGAGACACCTCCTGCCTCTGCTCAGACCCTAAATCCTGCAGCAGGCCTTCCAGAAACAGCTTCTGCACCCTGTCAGGAACTCCTGCCTCTCAGCAAGTCCCAGCCCACCCCAAATACAGTTGCACACCTGAGCCAGTCCCGTGGAAGTTCTGAGTTTACTCTGGTGACAGTTGGGTGCTGACCTCTTCTCCCAAATAAATAACAATAGGACTAAAGGAGATGGCCTGAAGCTGCACCAGGGGAGGTTTAGACTGGATGTTAGGAAAGACATTCCTGCTGGAAGAAGATGCCCAGGGAGGTGGTGGGGTCACCATCCCTGTAGATGTGGCACTTGAGGACATGATCCAGTGGGCATGGTGGGTTTTTATGGGTTGGTGGTTGGACTCTGTGACCTTAGATGTCTTTTCCAACTGTGACAATTCCGTGGTCCTGTGACAGTTCTTCAACACCCAATCACTTCCAGAATGTCTTGGCTGATCTGACAAGGGTGTGGCCTACCATGTATGTCATCAGCTGTCCCTTGCTGTCCACCTCTTGACATCCAATCCCTCAGAATGACTCTGTTTCAAACCACACCCTAATACCAGTGGGGGTGCCCAGCTACTCCCAGACAAGATACCACTGACCCATAGCCACAGCATCCCTGGGTGAAGCTCCAGTTGGGCTCTAGTGGATCAACTCATGTAGTGGTTGTTCTGAGCCTCCATAAAACCTAGAAACCACTGAGGAGCACACGAGGGGAAGAAGCAAACCAGATGTCCTGTGGTGCTGAGGGAAAGCCAGTGCCACAGCTTTGGAACCCCCTTGAGCAAGAAGGCTGCTGCAAACCAGCAGAGCTGGGACCCCTGAACCTTGAAGTCCAAGGCAGGAAAGCCAGCAGCTCAACACCAGCAAGCGGATGGCTTGCCAGAATCAATATATGCCTCAATACTTAGTTTCTGCTTCTCCAGCACACTCTATTTCTTCATTTTTCCCTACAGGAGAACCCGGCTATGAAACACAGTGGCCACCAACCCTTTGGCCCCTCTGCTTTGGGCAAGAGGGAGCAGCAGTTCCACTTGCCCTCTCCCTTGCCCATGGCACGCTGGTTCTGCAGCTGCCAGGCTGCAAAACTCCTGCTGGGCTTCTCTGTCTGTGCCCTCTTCCATGCATCAACATCATAAATAACCACAGCAGCTCCTGCTGTCTGAAGCATAATTTCTCTCTTTTCTAATTGCATTATGTGTAGCTGGTCCACCAGACCCTATCTGAGGAAGCATGCAAATAATTCAACTCTGTTCCTCCACTTTCCCCATATGTGCTTCCAGATAAGACAGATTAATGCTGGTCTTTGCCTACTGCTGGTCTCATCTCCATCCTCTACGCCCAGTATTTTATTTAATTGCGTTTTCAGCTGCCATGTGAAACAAATGCTTCACCTGGCACAATCAATCTCCTCCCTGTATTCCACACTCTTGATTAAACACACTACAGAGACTGAGGATGAGCTGCAGGCATTCGGTCAGGTTGACTTTGAGGGCTGATCCTTTTGGGTGACAAAAGATTAGTGGTTTCACCTTACAAAAAAAACAACACCTGATACCTTGCAGCACGCAGCAATCTCTGCAGTGTGCTTGGTGACAGGCACAGCAGTGTTGTGGGTTTGCATGCCTGACTCAAATGAGATGATTTAATGAGATGTCACCTCTAAACAGCTGACATCTGCAACCAGAACCATGCTGAGCAGCACTCGAGCCCACTGGGTCAGAGCCACAAGCTGCTGGCACCCACTGTCACCAGTGCCACAGCCACCACAGACCCACTGGGGGATGGCACTAGATCCTGGGGCTGTGGCCACGGAATCCTTTCCCCTGAGGGCTTCTCCTGCAGCCACACTAACCCGTGAGTCAGGGGTGGGATCCTGAGGTCTGTGACAACATCTGCTGGTGGAAACTGACCCCACCAGTTCCCCACCTGCTCCCTGCCCAAACAGCCACTGCAGGGAGGGCAGTGGCTCCTCCCCAGGGCTTCTCAGCCACAACTCACCCCCACACACACACCCCACACCCCAGCATCCCTCCCCACACCTCCCCACCTCCTCTCCACGCTCACTTTTAGCCTCAAATATCACATTTGCTTCCCAGTCCTGCTATATTCAAGTCTTAATAAATGAATGAGTCCCTGCAGTGCAGTTTAAGAGGGAAAACACTTCTACCACCACCAATAACTCAAAATTACCTTTGCAATAATTCATTTTCCTTCCAGCTTCCTGAGGAGGGTGGTGTGGACTGTGCACAGCAAGCAGCTGCCAGGCGTAACACTGCTGCCTGCTCTTCTGTTGTCTGCTGAGATTTTGATAGCCACACTTTTTCTTGAAATTACTCCATTAACATCTTCTGCAAAAGCAATTTATTCATAAACCGTTTCAAACGATCAAAGTAAAAAAAAATTAACTTCATTTAAAAGACAAGGCAGTTGATCGTGTACAGGCAGCACTCTGGTGGGACAGTGTTTGCATCATATTTGTCACCTTGTGGCTGAACCCACATATTCCTCAATATTATATTAAAAAGGAATTCTTTTTTTTTCAGGGATCTGCCATGGAAAGAAACTGGGCAAAGGCAATCCAAAGGGACCATGCCAGAG
This sequence comes from Heliangelus exortis, assembly GCF_036169615.1. Classification (NCBI taxonomy): domain Eukaryota; kingdom Metazoa; phylum Chordata; class Aves; order Apodiformes; family Trochilidae; genus Heliangelus; species Heliangelus exortis. The sequence goes on along the minus strand of NC_092427.1, from coordinate 37,197,692 downwards.
GAGTGTCAACCAGCAATTGCCCTTGGGAGCTGGGAAATGCATCCCAAAGGTCCTCCCCTGCTGCCTGGGGAAAACATGGCACCTTGTGCTTGTTGTGGCAGCTTGGAGACAATTTCTCAGCTACAGTATTATGGAAACTACCTTTGGATGTTCCTGCCTGCCCCAGGAGGTGAGAGGGGCTGAGAGGGAGGGCATTGGGGTGCTCCCTGTCGCTATGGAGTGGGAGTGAGGCCAAGGCTACAATCTAATGCTTTAATCTGAACAGATAGATGGGAGAGATGGATTATTACACAGGAAAGCTCTCTCTGTGCATGCCATTATCTGACACTGATGTGTATTGGGAGATGAGTCTTGGAAAGATGAATATGGAAAGCTCTCATCTTGTTTGCATTGGGGAAGCTGCATTTATCCCTTTAAAAACAGAGACTGAAATGCAGGGAAAAGCACAGAGAAAGCAGCAGGACAGCACAGTGCTTTAACTTGTGCTGAGCTCAGGGGTGGGACATGGGGAAGGGGTCAGTCATAGAATCATAGAAAGTTAGGGGTTGGAAGGGATCTTTGCCAGCATGTGAAATTTGGCAAAAAAACCCTGTTCCTGCTGATGTAGGACTAATCAGGTCTGTGAACAGCTGGACTAATTCAGCCTCTTCCTGGGCCTCACAGCTGGGTTCCTTCATGCACATCAGGAGCAAAATCCAAGTGAAACCCCTGCATCCACCTTTCTGCTGTGGGCCCTGATGCCTCCCAGCCAGGGAGAGGTCACCCTGCAGCCTGGTGCCCCAGGGAAGGTGCTGACAGTGCCTCTGAGACACCCACCCCCTCCAAACCTGCAGGAATGTGACACCTCTTGCTCTGCTTGACAAGAGGTGGTTTGGTAGGGGTCAGACACACAAACCCATGGACAACATCCCCCTGAGCACTGGAGGAACTGATGCTCCCAGTGGGTTCAGAAATCTGTAACCCAACCTGTGCCTAGGAAGGAAAACATCATCAGTCTTATCTTACAGAAGAGAAGATGACCTGGGGAAAATAAATACTGTGAAGATGTAGGACTCAGTGACAGAGCTGGACCAAGGACCCAGGTAGATTCACTCCTGTTACTCCCTCTGGCAGACACCCGCTGATTTCTTGTTGCTAAACACACCCTAAACAACTGCAAACACCTTGTAACCCTTTCCTGTGATATAGACAATGCCCACCTATGCAAAAAAAAAAAAAAAATCCCACCAGCACAGGATGCCCAGAAGGTTGCTGGCCTCTGCAAGAAGCCAGGCACGTCATGAAACCCTTCCCACAGGGCCAGCAGTCAGACCCTTGGGTGCTGTTGCTGCTTCATCCTCCAGTTTAGTCTCCACTTCCACACCCAGTGACTTCAAAGGGGCACAGAGGAAGGTGAGAGGAGCTTCTGCTGCCAGCCACCTCCTCAGAGAATCACACAGAATCACAGAATTTTAGGGGCTGGAGCAGGTCAGGTGGGAGGTGGAAATGAAGCTTCCCCAGCTGCTTGGGGCAATCCAGGGTGCCCAAGCCTTTCCACTCCTTGCAATTTGGCACAGAAAGCCACATAGTAAACTCCCTCACATCTGGTGGTGCTGGGATAATGCTTTCCATCCCCCTGGAATGGTAAATACTTGGGTTGGGTTGGAATGGTGGGGAGGGCCCAGAGGGCTGGCTGGCTCCTGGGAGAAGCTGTTGGATCTGCAGCCACGGAGGACCCCACGCCAGAGGAGGTGGCAGTGCCCACAGCAGGCAAGTTTCACTGAGCTGGTATTTCAGGCATCTGAGTTACAAGCTTTGCAATAACACAGTTCCTGCCAGAGCAGGGCTTCCTCTCAAGGAACTTACCCACTCTCACCCACCTTCATCCGAGTCTCACCGGTGACCTTCTGGGTTAACTCACTACAAAAACGTGGGTCAAAGTTGTTTTATAGCTTTACTCTCTCAGTAATGTGCAACATGAACATAATAGTGTTATTAAGAAGTCAAAAATAACTTAACACAATAGCTATATAAGATTCTCCAATGGTCAAACTCTCAGCAATTACTTTTTGTTAAGTTCAGAAAATTAGCATATTTGTTAATCAAATTAATTTTAAAAGTAGCTTTTCAAAATAAAAGCAATGCTTTAAATAAATATAGTCTTTTTTTTTATATATAACCATAAAACACTTAGTCCTGTTAAACGTAACACAAATACAACACCCAAGCACAGTACTGAAAACAAATGAAATGAATGTTGTGAGCATACATGAGCTGGACACTGGGAGGGACAAGGACACATTGCTTTGTGACATTCTCCATCTCCTTTCTTCAGAGGGACAAGAGGGCAGACAATTCTCTCAACTACCCTAAATGTGTGACACGTGTCAGGATGTTGGTAGCTGCTGCACACAAACCCTGGCACCCTGGGTTTTTTCCCTCCTGCCCAAGGTGTTTCTCTGCACTACATCTGTGGCAGTTCTGCAGCCTCACTCCAGATTTCTGATCCTCTGATCAACACCAAGCCAGATCATAAAACAATCACAGAATCTTAGAATGGCTTAGGTTGGAAGGGTTCTTGTAGGTTATCTACTCCATCCTCCCTGCCTGCTTGCTTCACCCAGCTGACTTCAACACCTACAGCAAAAGGCAGCAGTTGAGACCTGACCTCTTGCACAGGAGCTCACAGTTTGGGAAATCTGTAAAACCTTCCTCCTGGCACCACTGGGTGTTTCAGAAGTTCTCCTCCAGAGCTCATGATCACCAGAGGATATTTATGGCTCCCCTTTTTAACTACAGGACTAACTCTGGTTACACAAATTAATGCCTACCATCAGAGACTGGAGCTGCCCCACAGACCTACATGATGGCAGTGCTTAACTGGCATGACACAGCTCAGCTTGTTCTTACCTTCCTCTCTTCTACCTGGGTGCACCCTGAAGAGCAGTTTGCTGAAATACAGCAAAAAGTTCACCTCAAATCTAACCAGAACCTACCCAGCAAAACTCTGAGCATTTCATCTCTTGCTTACTTAGTTTGAATTGTTCGTTAAAAAAAAAAAACAAACATTACCTTCAGGATCCACAGCACACCACTGGTTTTGCCCTCACAAAAAAACCAGCTGTGGGAGACATTTGCTGTTGTGTTTTGTTTGTTTCAACAGCGTTACCAGGAGTGTAACCTAGAAGTTAAACGATAAAAGCCGGAGAGTAAAATAAATCACAAAACTGATACAAGTAGCTCTCTATTTGTTCTGATCTCCAGAATGAAAAGGGCTATTGGAAGATGAGGAAGGAACAAATTAGCAGATGGCTAATGTGATGCATGAAAGGGCATCTGCAGGATTTGCATGTGTGGACACACACACCCCTGCCTGTGCAGACACACAGCTCGGCTTCATTAGAAATCTCACTACCAGAGTCTAACTCGGAGAAATTAACTGCATTAAAATACTGACAAGTGTGAGGATTTTAATACTATCAACACCCTGTAGAGGGCATTCCTGTGTGAACTTTTAAACGCTTTAAAAAATAGTTTAGAGTTACTGAAATCTGTGACAAAGACGAGGGTCCTCCCCCCCCCCTCACAGCCTCCCGTTCTCATCTCCAGTGTCCTTCTCCTGTATCGCCTCCAGGCACCGCTTGGACTTGGCGTCTGCCTGCCCGCTCCCAGCTTTGCTCAGTCCACACGACAGGCACGCCAGCTGGATCTGCTTCATGTTCTCCAGAGCTTCGTTCTTGGCGTTCTTCAGGAGATCTCCTTGGCCCTGAGGAGATGCAGAGACAGGCAGAATAGAGTCAGGGCTGGCAGACATCGCTGGGGGTTGAAAGCAGCAATATTGCTCTCTTTTCTCTGACACGGTGTTGAGGCTGTGGAACAGGTCCCAGGTCCTGTCTCAAATCCCTTCTGCTTCCTTGTGAACACCAGCCCCGGGGGCAACCCCTGAAATCCTGCTTACCCACCCCTCCTTGCACCCAGATTTGCTCCCCAGCCTTAGGCAGTGGCAAACAAACCCACTTGTAAGCAGCCCAGCACCCTGCAGTGCCCCAGCAAATCACATCTGAACTCTCCAGCCTGGCACCTTCGAGCAGAAGCAGCTTGCTTCTGTGACTTCTTGGAGCCTGTAGAGGTGAGCTGACTAATAGGGTGTCAATCCGATTTGTACCTAGCAGGGAAAAGGTGTTACATGAAATTTCTATCAAGGAGTTGATGCCCAGAAATGCCAAAATGAGTATTTATGCAATATTGAGAGCTCAAGCTCTGGAAAGCGACAAGATTCTGGTCCTAGAGGAGACAAATAAATAACAGCCAGGAGATGCATCTGGTTATTAGAATTCAGCATCTCTAAGAACTCGAGCTGCTCTTCTGAAGTCACCTGAAGCACAGGTCCAAGTACAACACCTGCTGCAGGTGATGTGACACAGATGCCCCCTGAAATGTCCCATTTGTACCCCTGAAATGCCCCATTTGTACCCCTGAAATGCCCCATTTGTATCCGTGCAACCTGACCTGACCTCCTGAGAGCCACAGATGCTGCACAAGGGCTCAGAGGAGACAACAGACATTCCAACAGGATCTGAGGCACACAGTAGGGGTGACTCCTCAGTGATTTCAGAACAAACCAGATGTGTTGGAAGAGTCCCAGCATGACCCCTTCCCAGCAGTGGGAGCTTCTCTCCGCTCTCCCTTTCCCCAGAGCCAAGAGGAAGGATTTATCCCACACCCCTGAGCACAGTTCTCTTTTTGCCAGTGCCTGGCAGTGGACTGACACTGCCTGAGCCCCCGTAAACAATGTTCACAGGGAAGAAACAATGGGGGCTTGCAAGTCCTGCTGCACTGGTAAACACCATGTGGGAAACCCCAGAGCAGCCAGGGAGATTGCCTCATCTCCTGGTGGCATGAATTTGTCCCTGCTGAGCAATGCAAATCTCTACCCAGATGCTGGGAGCCCAGCTCAGTGAGAAAATAACAAAAACCATTGGGACTGGGAGAGCTATGAAGATTTTCTGAAGAGGTTTCTATCTCAGGAGCTTGAGCCTTATGGGGACACACAGAGACAAATCACTTGGGATCCAGTGAGCAGGCAGGGGGCGAGAACAAAAACCAACCAACAAACAAAACAAGAATAATTTCTACAGCAGATATTTCACAGAGCTGTGAGCTTGCTTTTAAGGCAGAGGTTGATCCCTGTCTGAGACCCAGAGGTCCCCCCTGTCTGCAAACAGCACAGGAATCACAGTGTCAGGGACAGCACATCATGGCACAGGCATTAATGACATGATGATGTTAGCAAAAAGGCTGCTGGCTCCTTCACTGCACAAACTGCAGTTCTAAATAATTTGGTTTTAGGGTGAAAGAGGTGCAGCTGCAGTGGGGCTGCTGCTGCTTCTTACCATACACAGGGAAGTGAGGGCAACAAAAAGGCTGCACCAGTGTGCAGGCAGAAATTGATGTGATGGAGGAGGGTAACAGCCTGAAGGCTCCTGTCTGAAACCCCAGAAGCCAAGGGACTTCACACCCTGGGTCAGGGTGCTGAGCCACCCACTCCCCCTTATGCATATTCTGATATCTCATTGAAGTAACCAGGGGACTCAGATTGCAGGCTGCATCTGAGGCAATGCACGACATATCCTTGGGCTCCAAGAAGAACAACTCCTCCCAAGCATACAAGTGATATTTTGAAGACATTCTCATTTTACAGTGATCTAAAAACAGAGAGGGACTTATCAAAATAGTGTGATCCCATCCACATACAGACCAATTGATTTATGTCTTAGCCTCCTTGTGTTTTTTTATTTTTAAACAGCTGGTTCATTTGAGCAAGCTGAAGGAGCAAATATGATTTTTGAATCATCTGTCACAAGAAAATTAATGACAAACCAGCCCCCTCTGACAGAGCTGTCATAATTCTAGACACACCATAAAAAAAATAATCTGTGGGCATGCTCTGTTTGAAAAGCCATCTGTTTGCTTTGAAAAACTGACTGTGAGCAAAATCCACTTGAAAAAAAAATGTCAGCAAAAACGTGTCAACACCGCAACAAAGTAAATACTGGATAGAGGATGGAGCAAACTTTAATTGCATTGGAACAACCTTCATAAATCAGTCCTTTGTGATCATCTCTCTGCACACAACAATCCTCTTTGCCCTCACAAACAAAGCATCTCTCTTCCAGACAAAGAGAGATCATGATGGTCCACTTCTGCATTTCTCTATCTATCTCCCCCTTCTGCTACTGACATTGCCAGCCTTCCTGAGAACAAACACTTGTGAGAAAGGTTAAACTCAACATTTGGCAGAACACTACACGGAGCCAGAAGAGATTAACTGAGTGTTCTACTTGAAAAAATGATGGAGGGGCCCATTTTTATACAGAGTTTGGGAACATCAAACATCAGGTTTCATCCATCCAACTACAACAACCATGGAGCCTCTGAACAAATGAAAATTACAGTGCAAATAATGCAGCTTGTCAGGCAAGTGGACAATTATAAGTCTTCACCTTGACAGGTTAATTCTACTTAGGAAACAGGGGTAATCTGACACAGCTTTGATTATTGCTCAGTTTCAGCAACAGCCCAGGAAAGGCTTTAAGGAGCCTAGGTAGTCCTAGATTACAATAGCCACAGAAGGGATGAATTCTGTATGCTGGGGGTTTTATTACTTCATTTTTCTGCCAAACCAAACTCCTAAATTTTTATGAGTCAAGATGACAGCTCATTGTATCCAACAATAATCCAGGCTCTGAGGCTGGGGAAATGAGACGAGGAGGTGAGCTAGGCAAGTGGCACTGCTTTGTGTTCCACCTCACAATATTGTGGGGTTATAGGTTGCATGTATATTTATAGATAAATATATAAAATACCTATACAAACATAAAATACATATATAAATAAAAAATACTAACATATATAAATAAAACTATAAAATACATATATAAATATAAAATACATATATAAAAAAAAATAAAAATAAAAATAAAAATAAAAATAAAAATAAAAATAAAAATAAAAATAAAAATTTGTGGTCATGGGTATGTGCATTAATAAATACTTACTATTTCTCTTCCTATGCTTTCTAGGCAACACCCTGCCACAGACTCTCACACACACAGCCCCTCAGCCTGGGTAAGCAGAAATGCTGTGAGCTCCTGTGAGCTCTGTGCAGGCAGCTTTTACCCCAAGGGGTGTGTTTACAAAGTGTCAGAGTGGGGCTGTAACTGTGACTAATATTAATAAGGAGGCACATGATTAAACGAGTGCACATGGCTTGGAAAATGTAATCCTTAATGAAATGTAATCATTAATGAAATGATTAGACTGCTACGTTAAACTTATTACAAGAAGCAGATATTTTCCATGCCTCCTTCCAAGTTAAACGTGGGAACAATTGATATGAATTTGATTGTAATACATCCACATTTCAGAAGAGAGTACTCCAAACCCATACTGAGTATTTCTGCACCACTGCAGGCTTTAAAACCCCACCCTTTTCATTGTCACAAAACCCCAGAATGGTTTGGGTTCAAAGGGACCTCAAAGTTCATCTAGTTCTAACCCCCCTGCATGGGCAGGGACACCTCCCACTAGACCAGGTTGCTCCAAGCCCCATACAACCTGTCCCTGAACACATTATTACTGCTTATAGTTTTTCAAGAGCTTTACTTTATTCTCTGTGATACACTGAAGTGCACATGTTGGTATGAAAAATGACTGCACGCCAAGGTTATACCCAAAAGTACAAACCCTTCTTGCAGACTGGAAAATAAAGGACTGTAAAAAAGGAATTGCTCCACAGGAAAAGCAGGGGCAAGACATTACTTGCCAATTTATTTTAAACCCTTGCATGGGAGAAATTCACTCCCTGTCAGGAAAATCAGCAGGCCACAAATATAAAAGATGGCACTTAAATGTCTCTCCTTGTGCCACTGGGGTATCATTTAAGGCATGGGCTTTGGAGGTAGCTTTCTACATACCCAGTTTTTAATCAAACACAAGAGCTTGGTCCTACCTGGTTGAAACCAGCAGCAGCTTGGCCACTGAGTCAGTTGGGCAATCCAGCCAAGTCCTCACTGAGTCACTGTGTTGCTCAGTATTTTCCAGCAATTAGCTCAGACATCAAACTGAGCATCTCATTTTGGTGCCTTACTGACAACCAGAGGCTTTCTCTCCCATCTCCCAAAGCACAATCCAGCAAAAATTTGCAAGAGGACAACAGCTGAGAGTCAATTATATCACACAGAGAAGAGATAAAACAGACACAAAGAACACATCCACCCAGGGAAAGGCAGGCACCATTATATGAAGAGTCAAATCTCTGTAAGTAAGAGCAGGAAAGAGAAATTGTTGTGGAACAGATTGTTGTGTGCAGCTTTGAAACAGTTATGTGATAAAAACAAGGTGAACAGGAGATTTTAGGTGAGCATTAAAACTGAACCAAAGATTGTGCCAAGCAATGAGTTCAGAAGCTCAAGGGCTGACCTGCTCAATGCCTTGTAGCCAGGATGAGAAAGGATGAGGAAGATGAGGAATAATTAACAAGGATTTCTGTACCTAACCCAGATTACCTCTCACTCCATCCCCTCTCCATTTATCCTATGAACCCACCATACAGATGTTGGCTCCAGGCATTCCTGCCTGTCTCTCATTACATAAGGGGATGAGCAGGTTCAGAAAGCAAAAAGAAACTCAAGCTGATTTCCCCAGGAAAAAAAAACCACTGGGAGTGCACAACCGCCTATCCCAACTGTTTTACTTCTTAGGCAAGGAAATAAAAATCCTTATTGGAAGTGGGAAAAAAAGCCTGACCTGCAAGGAGCACTGGCAGCCTCCAGGGCACTCACCACCTTGCCAAGATGCAGAGCCCTGAGGCACCCAACCTAAGCCCAACTGCTGGGTGAGGAGCTCAGGGGTCCCTGAGCTCAGCTCTGCAAATGCCACTTCCAATGCAAGATCTCTTCCTGTGCAGTCTGTTGGAAGAGCAAGTGAACAACCTCAGGGTTACAACAGGTAGTTGGGTAAAATTCACCTGGCAAATCCAAAGCATCCTGTCCAGGAGCTCCCTGGGAGGTGGAAATGAACAAAACACTTCTGTCACACCAGGAGAACCCCAAAAAAACAGCCAGGCAATTAGCAAAGAAGCAAATACTTAGAAAAACTTCTGATTCTAGCCAAATGAATTCATCTGCCTAATGAAATAAAGGCAAAGGACACCCGTGGCCAGCTTGCTCCTCTCTGAAACACAGTCAAGTGCTCTCCCAAACCCTGCTGGCCCTGGAGCAAAGCCTGCAAAGGAATTAACATTGAGCATCTGCTGGAACACCTCAGTGCCACAAGCACTCCTGCTATTGATCCTTAAACACAGCTCTCCACTGAAACCCATGGGGTCCTGCACATCAATTATACCACAGGGCTACTAATCTATTCCTTCAAGCAGGCCTTCTAGATAGAAAAAGAGTGGGTTTTATTAAAAAAAAAAAAAAAAGAAAAAAAAAAAAGAAAAGAAAATGCCTCTTGCTTCTCTCTCATCTGGGCGTTTAAATTAAATTACCTTCTATCAGGCTGTCAAAAGCAATGAATGTGAACACTGACTGCCTGCAAGTGTGCTGCAGCAGGAATTTGCTTTCAGAAATGATGCCATTAATTTGATGCTAGCCATGTGCTGAGCAGCTCGGCTGCTCACCCGTCTCTCACTGCATCTCACAGACAGTTTGCAAGCACCGCCACAAATGTAGCAACTCTCACTGTCAACCCCTCCACAGGAGGAGGAGCCTTGCTTTTTTTTTTTGTCCTGGGGGAGAAGCCTGTAATCAAAAGGGTTGGCTGGGAGCCCAGGAGTGCAGGATCAATACTAAGAAAACCCCACCTCGCTGAAGAAATCAGGGCACTATTTGCTTTTTGATCAATGAGATGGAAATCAAACTCAGAAGCTGGAAAGGCTTCAACAGCCCCATCCCCAAGCTGATTCTGTTCTGACTGAATACAACACTTGATGCAGGAGCAGCCAAAAGTCCTTACAACTGTATCATGCACGTCCTGACACGTGGAGAGAGGAGTTTTTGATGGAGCAACCAGCAGCTTTCATCACCTCCTGAGCTCCCCCAGGGAACTGGCTTCACTCAGACATCCCTTCCCCACAGGGATGGGGTTTTGTAGATGCTGGCACATAATGCACCTAACAAAAGGGACAGTCAGCTTCATAAGCCCCCCGGAAACCACGAGAGATCTGCTGGCAGTAGCTGTAAAGAGATGAAAATATAGCACAAAGGTAATTTTTAGAAGATGTTAAGAGCTCTTGGCACACACTTGGCTTAGACTCAAACCTCAGTGCTTCAGGCTAGCACCAGCTTACAGCTCCCAGAGAATGCCACAATTCAGATTGAACAATAAGCAAGCATTGGAGAGGGGAAAAAAAAAAACAACCCAACACACAAGCAATCCTCTCTTAAGTCCTCTCCAGGTACAAATCCGTACCCTGGGGTCTCCCTGACAGAAAAATGAAGGGTTTGGAGGAAAACAAAGGGAGTTTACCAGCATTTCATCAGCCCTGAAGCCATCACTGCTCTTATCAGGACATGACAAGAGATCAAAATGGCATTTGATGGTTTAAGACAGGAGGAAGCCAAAACACCCTGGCAGGAACCATCAGCAGCATCTCCACGTGGGACAGAAGCAGCCACGTGTGCTGGGGAGAGAGGAGATGAGCACCAGAAAGCAAATTACAGGCTGTAAAGTGAGTTTGCTAAATAATGGAGATTAAAATACAACTGAAACCATTTAAAAATGCGATGCATCTTTTCAATAATAAATAACTGTGCAACTGAATCTCTCTTCTCATACATTATTTAAGGGACATCAGGAACTCTCCAAGCTGTATAAAAAGATAACTGGAGTTTTTGTAAGCCAGAGTCAGTCTTGGAGTCCAAGAAAAAAGCCACCCAGGTGATGTGTCAGAGCACAGGAGGAACACCACAATGCTCAACTGACTGCCCTGGGATGCCACAAACACTGAGTTTAGGAGAGCAGAGGAAAAGAGCACTGAGGACTTCAGTGTCATGAACGTCAGGTACCACTGGGACACTGCCAGCTTGGGAAAGAGAAGGTCCCTGCAAGCTCCTCATCACCAGTGCTGGGAGAGGATCACTGAAACCTTAACAACCAGCAGAGGCAGTCACTCATTTTCTCTCTTTGCTGGTGCAGCCGTTGATGGATAATAGCAAGAAATGTGTGAATTTCTGCTGCAACTTGTCCCTGTGTTACAGCCCTTTCAGTTCCTCTGAATGAGATCACATTGTCAGGCTGGCACAAAAAAGATTCCCCACTTCCATGTCTCCCAGGCTGTGTTAATTAACTCCACTGCTGGGTACAGCAGCCTTTGATATGATGAAAAAAACCCACGGTGGCAGAAGTTGCTGAAGTTCCTACACCACTTCCAGCTCCTGCCTTCCCTTTCTCCTCCTCCAAGGGATGGGAGGTGACACTGACTCAGTTTTTACACACAAACAACCCTACTTTAGTGAGGAAACACCTGCAAACATTATTCCATTGCCATCTCTTTTTTTACCCTCTGCCTCAGCACTACCCATTCTCCAGCTGAGTTCTGCTCAGCCAAAGCCCACGAGGGAGCAGCTTAAAGGATGAGTTCCCTGAAAGAACTTGTAACCCTACCTGCTGATTTTTCCAACAACCCATTCACAGGTGATAATCTTGTTACTGCTCAGAGCAGCATTTGGAGAAGGAACCCCCTTTGTGTTCACACATCATTACCTGAATGTTAATAATTACTTTTCCAGCTGTACAGTCATTGAACTGGGTGACCCCCAAGAGGAGCTGACCTTCACACCCAGCTGCTAAACTCCCTGCCAGGCTGATAGGGAAGACCTTTCACTTTTCTGATCTGTTCTTGCTGTCCCCAAGTTCCTGGTGTTCTGCCTGTATATTTGATGGCCTGTTTCACCTCCTCTATATGTATGTGCTCGTGAGTTTGCACACATATAAACCCATCCCAGAAGAGCTGGAGAAGTAATATTTATAACTGAAATGCAGAATTTTGGATTGCAGTTCAAAAAAAAAAAGTAAAATAAAATAAAATAAAAGATAAAATAAAAGTAAAATAAAATTAAATAAAAGATAAAATAAAAGTAAAAGATTTACATCAATAGAAGGCAGCTCATAGCTCTTGCTTCCTGGATGAACATTGGTGACCCTCCATTTTTCAGCTGTTCTCCTGTTCTTGTACCTAAATCCACTGCTGTGAAACACCCCCAGGAGCAGAGAGCCCTGGCTCTGAAGGAGGAGGGGGGAAGTGAGAAAAAAGCCAGGGACTGTCAGGAGGGACTTCCATTTCTGCTCAGATAACTCTGAAGAATGAAAAAACCAAACCAAGCCAGGAATAACTGACTAAGATGAGGCAAAGTCTCTCCTCATTGTCAAGCCATCTGGGGACTCCGTGCCCTAGCACAGCTCTTCAGAGACTCACAGCATCATGAAGGAGCAAGAGCTGTGAACCCTGATCATTGCTGCTCTTGCCAGCAGTTCATACTTGTAGTTTGAAGGCTGTCCACATGGCCTTCATGTATATTTTAAGCACATGTGAATATTTCATTTGCTTTAAATCCAACTCGTGTATTGAAATTCTCCTCAGCAGAGGAAACAGAGCCCTTGTCAGGAACACCAGTAGGTGAGCAGTTCAGGGAGACCTCAAGGAGGCAGAACCAGCAGAACCAGCAGAGGCCAGAACTCCACTGTAAGCAAGAAGGAAGGATGGTCCCACCTAATAACTGCATGGATTGGATCAAAACACACTGATCAAAACAGCTTTGCATGGGAATCACTCACTTCTACCTCCTCACCTTGTTCCTCAGTCTCATTTATAGGACTTGAAACTCCCCAATCCCAGAAAAATCTTCCAACACCTTCCCATAACTGGATGAGCCCTGTGGCACGGTCTGAGGGGCAGGAGCAGGGGCTTTGCCCTCTGAGCCAGCTCTGAAGCTGGGATGTTTTCCCAGTCTGGCTCCTCCAGACTCCTCACATGCCCAGGAAGGACCAACCTCTCCTTCCTCACCTTTCTCTTCCCCTTTTAAATGAAGTGCTTCAAGCTCAGCAGGTTTGGTTTTACGACAATAAACAGTGTTGACCTCACTGGATGTTTACATCTCCTCTTTAGCACTCCCCTGAAAGCCAGCTGTTTCACGTTTGCATGTTCTTTTTTTTCTCCTCCAGTTAACTTCTAAGAGAAGAATCTGATCTAGTAATTATGTGAATAATTAAAGCATCTCTGTCTGTCCTGTGTTTGTAACATCAGGCACTCTGTCATAGACTGATGGGCTCAGAACAGTCTCAGCTGAGCTGGTCCTGCAGGAAGGCAGCAGACCCTTCACCAGTAGTCAGGGGACACACTCTGGAGGGGTTCATAAGGAGATGAGTAGACACAGAGTAACACAATGAAGCATTTAAAGGCAAGCATGAGGTCTCTGTGCCACACAAACCACTCCTGGCTACTGCTCTTGCTGGACTTTCACTGTCACAAGATGACAGCAAACCACCAGAATTTGTTGCTGAGACACTAGGGTTTAGATTTCATCTGGTTTTGCAGTCTGACAAAACACATCTCTGAGGGTGCTTATGTCCACAGAGATATGCTGGGAAAAAGAAGGATCAGGGAATCACAGAATTTAGGAGACCTCCAAGATCATCCAATCCTTTGACTAACACCACAGTCATGTAAGGTGCAAGGAATTTTGGGGGGCAGAGTAAGCCTAAACTGACACAGGAATACTTGGTACATGGAATGCAGCAGCTTTATGGGTGCTCATGAAGTTCCCGTGTTCTTGCTTGACATCCAAACAGTATAAACTGTTGTGCAAAGCCTCTGGAAGCAATTACATGACACCTGGTAGAATATATTGTTATCATTGTGCCTAATGACATTAAATGTCCCCAAGATTCTGCCATGCTGCTGTTTTGTCCCCTCCATAGCATGCCAGGGAGTGAAGCCACGGTTCTTCCCCAACTACAGGAGAAAAGGCTGATGTGAAAAGGCCCAAATAAATGTTACAGAGTACTGCAGACTCTCCATTAAATACACTCCCACTGTGCACTGCAATAATCCTTAACTGAAGCTGTGAATGGACCCTGTTCTTCCAAAGATCAACAGCAAATCTGTGTGGCACCACTGAGCAGAAGGTGCTTTAGAGTAACAACCACAGTCCAGTACGTTGCTTTTCCTCCTTAAGAGAACTGATACCTCAAAGCAGTGCTAAATTCAGCTCACTGCAGGTGAAGCCAGATTGCTGCCTGCTTGTACAGCTTTCAGAAATACAGCTTTTCTCTCTCCAAGTAGCCTCAAAGTGCCCATCTGGAGCTCTGCTACCCAAGTGAGAGGTCTGGATACTGCAGGTCTCCCAGGCAAGGGAAGGCAGCTTGTCACAAATTACTGTGATGAAGAAACAGGTCATCTGTGGACAGGATCCTGTTTGTGCACTGGTTGGCTGCACAAAACCACTTACACCAGAGCTAATATTGATCAGGGCTACGTAACAGAATTGTGGCTTTCTCCCCCAAAGAGTGAACTCTGTTAGCACCTTCTGCACTCAGCAGCCTCTCTCTTCATCCATCTCATCAGCATTCATTTAAGTGCAGGATAATTAGCAGATACACTCATAGATGGGTGAAATGATCCCTGAAAATTTAACCACTTGATGTCTCATGGCATGCACTAACAGTTGGAGTCCTAGTAAGGCAAAACACATGACAGCAGAGGTGAAACCTTAGGAGTAGTAAAAAAGACTTAAAAAACCCATGAATGCATTCCAGAGCAGAGACCAGATTCGACCATTTTCACATTTTCCCCTCCAGCAGAAGGCCAAACCAGTGAATGCCACTTCATCTTTCTCTCCCTCATGTTTTGCCCATAAACAGGCCAGTGTGTTGCACATTAACCACCCAGGTATTTACCACCAACATGCAGGCAAATATTTGGTGGCATTGTTCCCAGACTTTGCACATGGGCTGATCCCCCAAAGCACAGGTAGCCCAACAGGTAGCCCCATGTCTGCACAGACCAAGCACCTCCACCTGAGAGCAACACATCTCAGCCTCAGTCAACACAACACCTGAACTTTACTTGGCTTCCTTGCCAGGCTCTTGGCACTCAGGTGGATCCCATGTTCTTTGCCCAGTTAAACACCTCCTGGTTGTCCAGGGTGGTTTTGCCTCAGAGAGTTTGAGCAGTTTGGATGAAAAAGGATGAAACAAACAGTCCCCACCACTGTGGTCCCCGGGAGGTGGCAAACACAAAACTTCATTTGCTACCTTTGCATTTTAATGGCACTTAATTCAGTACAGAAAGGGATGTGGGCACAGAGCTGGTGGGTGCATGGAAATAAAAATGAAGGTGAGACTACATTTGGGATCATAAGTATTCCTGTAAAAATCCCTGTCAGAACATGATTCCTCTGTCTAGCAGACTTAGGTTGTGCCTCTCAGCATTACTGACGGGGAGCCTGGCAGTATTTCACACACCATGGGAGCAAGCAGGAAGATGTGACATTTTAAAAAGATGCATTAATGTCAAAGTTGACTTCTTAGTTTGTCACCAAGCTGTAACGTCCCCGTTCTTGCTAACATCTCTCATGTGTTGGCAGTTTTCCTCCTAGTGGGTATTACCAATGTGTAATTGAGTTTATATAAACTAAGGAGGAAAATGACATATTATTTTGATTCATTCTCATTAGGTGCCTCTTGAAAGTCCCCCAGGGCATTTTTAAACATGAAGAATGCCCACAATTACGATTTTTATAAAATATACTTTAATCTTGCACTCTATAACTATTTAATTATTTTGCCAGTAGCAATTCCTTATTGCAACCCCTCTTTGTATTCAAAGCTTACCTATTGCAATGACTGCTTGTAAAGAAATACATTAATTAAACGTGCCTTGGCTTCACTAGCCCAGGAAAAGACCATTAATCACCTGGCAGGCACCAGCACAACACAACACCTGCTATTGCTCAGGGGCACCTCAAACCCACTGCTGCTGTGTGATGTAATTGCCTTCAACAACCCCAGCACACAAAGAGGCTTTCTCCTTCTCTCCTCAGTGTTTTGCCACTCCCTCACCTCCCCTAGCACAAAGCAGCTGATGCATTTGCAAAATATTCCAGCCTGGTTTTTCTCCTTTTCTCACACGGCTATACCAGCTCCTGCTGAAATCCACTTGTAGGGACCACCCTGAGACTAAACACATGGAGGGCATCAATAGCTTCTGGCACGATCTGTTCTCTAAAAAAACAAAAATAGCTGAAAAATAAGAGTGACTGTTGGTCTCCTATCAGCAACAACCACATTCCCAGTTGCCTAACGTCACTGCTGAGCTGGATGCCAGTCAGAAGGCTGGGGTGTTTCAAGTGTGGTTATACCCCTGGGTAGTTGCCACAAACTCTGTTAATATTGCATTATGTAAAAAGGAAGTTGTGGCTTAGAAATGAAACACAGCAATTACTCCTTGCCCTTGTCTGAAACCCTCCTCAGAGCCTTGACAATACAAGTATTGTCCTAGGCAGCAATTCCTTTTCATGGTAAATGTTTCTCTGATCCCCTACTTGTACTTTCATTAATCACAGGCCACCTCCAGAGGGACAAACTTCCCATTTGGCAAACACCTAAAAATGTGAAAAAGTTTAGAGTAACCCTGGCTGTGTTTAGAGTGACTCTGAGCATGAAGCATTTATTTTACCTACCACAGGTATTCAGATTAATGCTCAGGACTGCCTAGTGCTTTTTTTTGTTTCTTTTTCCTCCTCTTTCACTCCTTTTCTCAATTATTCTGGGTGGAAAAGGTCAGTCCCTACCATCCCACTGGAATTGGCTGCTTTTTCTCTTCATCAGAGGGCCAGTTAACCAAGCCTACACTGACACTACTACTAACTTTCCTACTACTCAGTGCATCTCCTACCCTTGCTACCACTACTGCACGTTACACTGAGGTGTATAATTGATGAGGAACTTTACAGAAATTCCCTGCCATCAGCCAGCTCCCCCTGGGCTGCCAGGGAAGGGGGAGGTCACAGGGAGATGCTGTCAGAGGGGGCAATCTGCTTAATGGGAGCTGGAGGGAGGGAGCAGCAGGGAGAGGGAGGAAATCCAAGTGGGATCTACGGGAGCAAGGTGGGAAATGAGCCTGTGAAAGGAGGCGTGAGCTGAATGCTAAAACCCTGAATGCTTGGCTCAGGCTCTCCCTCTCCTTGCCATCTGTTAGGGCTGCAGCAGATCCTCTTCTCATCTTTGGCTGCCCCTGGTAACATCACCTGGGCCCAGACATCCTGGCAATCTGGGGCTGGGGGGTGGCAAACCAGTAGCTAAAGCTTGCTGAGAAACGTGCTCACTGCACAGCCCTCCCTTTTCCAGCTGTTTGGATAAGGTTCCACTTTTGGAACAAACCCCTGACATTTCTGCAGGATCTACAGTGTATTCTCATGGTTTTTTTTTCCTGACATGCCAGCTCTGTCCCTTCCCAAGGAGAAGCTCTGGTCCCCATTTTACAAAACAGGTGTCTGGGAGACAGCAAGCCCAGACAGATCACATCCAGGGTGCACAGGGCAGAACAGGCACCCAAACCCAAGTCCCTGGGCACAGAAGCCACAAGCTATCTTTCCTCTTTTATTCAGGCTTAAATAAATCCCCTTTGACAGCTTCCAAACCAGAGGTGTAATTAGATAAACTTAATAAAGCTCAATAATTGGGGGTGATTGATACACCTCATGGAAACAAAATGTTGCAAGACAGCACAAACATGAGCTGAAGGAGCAAAGGTTTACTCAGAGAGGTAAAAGGAGACTCGAGGTGGTGGTTTCTGTGTTTACCTTCAGCACTGTGATATTCCATGCAAAACTCTCAATGGCTTTGCTTAATTTTCTTCCTTTCAAACCTTCCTTTGTCCCGAGGTTATGAAGCTCTTCGTGGAATTCCATTCCTAAAAATAGAGACTGCTGCATCACACAGGGCATGACTGATTTCCCCCAGAAAACATTCAGTGAGCATTTTCAGACTTCACAACTGGCACTTCCTACACCTTCTTTCCATCTTTCTCCCCCTTCCCTGTGACCACCCCATCCTGGGAAGAATTTTCCAGAATAAAAGAGCCATGTGCAACCTTGTGGTTGGGCTTCCATCTCATTTGTAGCTCCCCTCTGCTGGGGGAGGCCTGCTCCCCCCTCCAAAACACTCCTTCTGCTTGCTGCTTGCATTGCTGCAATATTGTAACAAAATGCATCTTGGAAGGCAGCCTGGCAGAGCTGAAGATACCTGCTCAGCACAGCAAGCACAGGCTCCTCATTAATCTTAATCACAGCCATACAGAAAAGCCCCTGGACTTCACAGTGATAAATTGTGTCAGAAACACACACCACTCATCACAGCATTGCTGTTCCTGGAGCTTGGAGAGCTGAGGCTTCCAACCACAGCCCTGGGGATTGTTAAGTTTCATTGCCAAGTTCCTGGGGCAAATGTCTGCAAATCTGTTGCTGGATGTAAGAAATCTGGAAGTAGATTAAAAACCTGAACCCGTCCAACGAGCCCATCCCTTCCACAAGATGTGCACAGCATACGTGAACTTTTCTATGAGTTTGGCTTGGATTAGGAGTCAAAATGGTCAGAGAGCTGCCTGGGGTCCTGAAATCTGTGCCTTACAAAGGCCAAACTGGAACTGAATCACTCCAGAACTCCTGAAGAGGTCTATCCTGGCTGAGCAAACCAAGTTTCATCTCCAGCTGTTTCATTTATGGCAGAGCATGCCTGAAACTCCCTCCCTATTACTGGTGAACACAAACAGAGCCCAGGTTTGGATCAAAACACCCAGCACCTCACACCAGAAACATATCTTAAACACCCAGAGCCACACAGCTTCACTGTGATACAACCAATGATATGGTCAGAAGTTTAAAAGGTCTAAGTTTCCAGGTGAAAGATGCTGCATTAGCCACAAACTTTTCAGTAAATTATGGCCCATAGTTTCCCACCTCCCATCCAAAATGCCCAATAAAGAAGGATTACCTGCTTTCTGGCACTGAACAATCTTCTCATGGGTGATGTCTGCTGTCTCGATGAGGACCCTGCTCTCTTGAATCATCTGTCAGAAAAGGAAGAGAAAAAAAAGCATCACTAGGGTTTCCTGCAACATTCTTGTCCACAGAATGGTGGGGGCAGTTGCTCAGAAAAAGGTTTTGCTCCAGAAGTCAAAGAACTGATTTACATGAGTGAGCCACAACTGCAGAAAATGTGAAGGAAACACAAGTGATTTCAGAAGAAATCAGAGTCAGCACACAAACAATTAATTCTACAGGAAACTGAACCCTTTCTAATTAGTCCTTTTCTTGAAACAAAAGGAGGAACAAGTATAGTCCTTGACAGGAGTGGTTACCACAACTCTTACCAAGGGATGAACAGCACTGATTTCAAGGGTTCCCTAAGGCTCTGCTGAACTTTATGCACTACAGCAGGGTTAGGATAGCTACAGTATTTCTCAAGTTTCTCTTTGCAGAATTTCACACCCAAAATCCTATCCTATCCTATGCTCAACATTTCTGTTCACGTTTAACAGAAAAATAGAAAAAGGAACAAACAAACAAACAAAACCAAAAGAGACTGGCAGTTTCAACAAGCCTACTTGTAAGTTTCTACATATATCTGTATTAATGCATCTTTGTAGTGTAGCTCATTAACAGCAACCAGCTGAAATGGCCATTCCAAGTCTCCTGAGCATCCCTTCTTGCAATTGTTACTCTCCTGTGATGCCAACAAACCTCCCAAACCTCTTCAGCAGCCCAGGGAGTAAAGCCAATTGTTCTAATGCTCTATGGTGGTACAGAACCCACCAGCTGAAAGCTTTGCCAAAATGCTACCACTGCTAAAAGCCTTCCTACTTTCAAGTGTGCTGAACATGAAACCACACAACTGGTAGGTTTCAACAGTTTTAGTGGAAGATGATATAAAGTATTAAATTAACACTTGCCAATTAGCTTGTCTTATTGTTCTAATTAGATAAAAGGGAGGAAAGATGCTCCCACTTGTCACAGCAGAACTTACAAATTCTGGAGAAATTCAGATCCCTATTTTGCTCCTCATACCATTTTTGTTTCCAATCAAACCTGTGAAGACAGGCTTCATTTCATAACAATACCTCTGCCTTTGCTTTGATAGAAACAAGAGGCTCAGAGAAACAAAATCCATTACCAGCTTCATGGACAGAGAGAAAAAGTCTGATCTACCCACAGAGCACACAGCTGCTTTTTAGCTGAACATGCCCAGTGGATATGCCTGAGACTTGAATTCATTTCAATCCTGTCCTTCACCTTTCATTCTTAAGACTTGCTTGGTCCTGCATCACGTTGATTTTTTTTCCCTCTTTGGTATTTTTGCTTGTCATCTAGAAATAAATTAAAAAAGAGACAATTTCCATCCACCCTCTGGCTTTTCAGTACCACAGCACACAAACCTTCTTGTGCTGAAGGAGCCCAGTCAGCCACCAATTAGAGTTTCATAGAATCATAGAATCCTAGAGGTTGGAAGGGACCTCGAAAGATCATCTAGTCCAACCTCCCCTGCCAGAGCAGGGCCACCTAGAGTACATTTGAAAAGTAGTTTGAAAAGCTCAGTTTGACCACATCTTCCTCCAGCTACTGGACTCACTCCTGAGGAGATTCTGGCACAGCTGGTTTAGGATCCTCAGCCACAAAGGTATTATGTGGATTTTTAAAGAGACAAGTGGCATTAGGATGTCAGTTTTCCCTTCCTGCAGAGTAGGTAGAGCAGCCCTCCACTCCTTTGATGCCAACATCAAAGTCTCACTGCTCTCAGCTCAGCAAAAACAATTAAAACCAGATCATATGGCAGAATTTAACCTGCTCCTGTCCTCCTGCTCGGCAGTAATCTTGACAAAAATAAACAACTTCTGCCCCAGGACAAACCCTGAGAGTCCCCACTCACAAGTTCCTCTAAGAAATAACACGTGGTAGAAACAACCCTGAGCCAGTAGAGATGATTTTGGCCAGCCTATGGTGTCTTCACCACCTGTGACAACCCTGCGTGGAAATCTGTGCAAATCTTGGCAACAGAACTGACACAAACCACAAAAAACCAGCCAGGCTCATCTGAAAACACCTCTGCTTGGTCCCCCCATCAGCCCCTGTAGGATTTTGCTACCACAGCTCTGCTCACCCACTGCTCCTGATGACAGTCCTGGGTCCTGGCACCTAAACACCCTTTTTCTTTGCTGCCCCTGGTTCTGAAATGAGCCCGTGCTCTCCCACGGATGATTGGATGGGGCTTGGAGCAACCTGGGCTGGTGGGAGATGTCCCTGTCCATGCAGGGGAGTTGGAACTGGATGATCTTTAAGGAACTTCCCACCAAAACCATTCTGATTCTATACTAATGCAAAAATTGAAAACTATTTAACACAAGATAACACATAGATTAAATAAATCCGACAACCTGTGCTTCCAAAGAAAAGGATACTAAATATCCAGGTAAAATTCCAACACAACAGTGCTCTTCCAAGTTAAAGAAGCATAAAGACACTTTCCTGCAAGTCATCACGATTACTTCAATTTCAGACTATGAGAATATTCCCCTGCTCTTCCAGCTGGCATCACCACTGAACCCCTGCTGGACAGTGTCACCTATTTGTCACCCTACAAGGTTAAAACCAGAAGCCCTTACCACAATGTGCAGGGCTGTGAGACTTCCTCCTGGGAATGCAAGCCCAGAAATCACACCACAGCCTGAGATTTTCAAACAACAGTTATGTCAGCAATGGTTCAAAATCCACCAACCTGTCCTGAATGTGAAGAGAGAACTTTCTGATGTTTGCAGGGTGAATTCCCATGCACCTTCACTCTGCTCTCCAGCAGTTGTCTCAGCCCAAAGGATCTTCCTGGAACCCTGCAGCTCACTGATTTGCTTCAGTGAGTGCCTCTCAAAAATCAAGAGCTGTTCTTCCCCCACAGGAAGTTCATGCTCCACCAGAGCATTCACTCCTGAACACTGAGCTGAGGGATTAACCTCCAAGCAACATGGGCTAAAAAGCAACCTGCAGAGGATGGATGCTGCTACCTGGGTCTACCTGGGAGTCAGGGAGGAAACTCTGAGCAGCTGCTGAAGCTGGCAGGGTGGCTCAGGACAACTTGCATTTCCCCTCTCAGAAACTTTATCAGCTTTACTGAGTGGTGTGTTTATGTAACTACAGGGTGGGGGGAAAAAAAGAGACAAAACCAGGAGTAAAAACCACTCAAGGTTTAAGTATGGTATAGGGAAAACAAGCTCCCTTGCTGCCCAACAGCAAATACCTATTGGAGTAAGGAGATGGAAATGAAGCTGAATGGGAGAGAAGCTACCACACACTTGGATGTCCTTTGGGATCCTGCTCATCCCAGCTCTGGGCTCTGCATCCCCAGGGATGAGATGTGTGGGGGTTGCAGGAGTTCCAGAAGTACATCTCATATTTAATAAACTGATGGGAATGAGGAATACAAAGCCTCATCATCTGCACAGGTCATGTTTTTCTCTGCAAAACAGCTGCTTTAATTTAAATATTCTTAAGCAAAGCTGAAAGCAAGAAGCTAAACTTTGATTCATCTCAATCTACCTGAAGCATCTCTTCTTGTCTGTGCAGTTTAATTATAGCATCAGTTTAATTATAGTTTCAGTACAAAAAGTTATTTCTTTTTATTTTAATGAACTCCTGTGCTAGAGACCAATTTCTTCTTTTCATTAGAAACTGTTCTACAAACTGACAAAGGGAGAGGAAATTAACACAGCAGTCTGATAAAGGGAAAAAAAAAAAAAAAAAAAAAAGACAAAAAAGGACAGGAAAACCTCCTGGTGGCAAATAAAAGCCCTGTTCTTGCTGGGAAGATAAATGGTACAAAAGGGACAGTTCAAGAATCCTCTCATAAGCTGAAAACAGAAACTGGCTGAACATCAAACTACAAGAAGCTTTCTCTAGGTGTCCCCTCATGGCCAATGTCTCAGTCTCCTAAGCCTTTCATTGCCAATGAAGAGCTCACCTGGATAAGGAGATCATACTCTGTAGCTAAGAAAAACCTCAAAGAAACAAAAACCAGCAACACCAAAAAACAAACAAATCCTACCTGAAAATCAACAACAACAGCCAAAGAAAACCCCGAACAAACAAAAAACCCACAAACCTAAACTCACCACCAAACAAAAATAAAAAGAGGCTACAAAATTACAACCAATTTGGGAAAACAGCTGAAGCCCAGACTGAGTTTATGAAAATTTGAAGAGAATTCCCTCTTAGCAGTGGGCATTTCTTGCAGACACCTGGGACAAGAAGCAGCCAGGCAACGAATCGTGTGCCAGCAAGTCTTGAAAAAGAAGGAAAGGAATGAACACTGGCCCCAAAACTGCCTTCTTTCTGCCTCAAGATGCTCCAAGCCAGGCCTCTGTATCTGAGCCTTTCCCTGAGGAGCAGTTATCATGGATGGAAACATCTGAAATACCTTACTGACACAAAGAGCAACAGGAACTGAATAAAATTCACCCTGAAGTCCAATTTCATGGGTTTGCTTACAAGTATTTGTGGGGGAAGATGGTGTCTGAGTGCTGCAGGATGCAAGAGGAGCAGCCATCCTAAAAAAAGGAGCAGGAAAGGAAGAGGGAAAGGGGTCAGCTTTCAACAGGCTCATGCAGAAACACAGTACTCAGGTGGAACTTCTGTCACCCAAGAAAAAAGTTCTGGTCTGACTGTTTTCAGGTCCTGTTTTAGGGACATGGTTACCAGAGAAAGACATGGCCAGAGCAGTGGGTAAATAAAAGCATTATAGGAACAGAGAAAGAAACAGAATAATTGCTTTCAGTTTAGGTCCAGTTTTGGGCAGAAAACCCTTGAGAAGAGATACAAATTCAAGACAATGTCCACGTGTTGGCGTGGGGACTGACAGAGTGTTAGGAGACTCCCTTGGCAGTGGATGCTCTGCTCTGCAATATCCCTTGTCTTCAGATGCTCAGAGGTTCGTGAAAAACATTCCCTGAGGGGATGCCTCTCTCTCAGCTGAAATATGAATTTCAGTGGAAAAAGCCTGCAAAAATCTATTGAGTCATTTTGCATTGACAGAAACTGGGAAAAAGGACTTCACTCCTAGAGAGGAAAAAGATGTCAGCTGTGCCAAGACAAAGAAACCTGGAATTACAGCAGACAAAGAGCAGCTCCTCTCCACACACACCTCAGGAGACTTCTCCAGGTGTGCATGGAGCCCACCAGCAAAACCAGTGCCATTAAATGCACTGACTTATCCCCCAGCAGTGCCACAGATCACACCTCTCTTCTCCAGAACCCCTCAATCCAGACTTGTGTTGGCTGACATCTTCTTAACTCCCTTTCCTCCTCTCACCAGCACCTACACACATGCTGTCCTTCCCTACCTCTTTGCTCCAAAATACCAAGATCAGGTCCAGTAAAGAAGCTTGAATGCAGAAAAAAACACAAATGACAATGTGAGTTTATACAACAAAGAGCTTCTCTGTTCAACCTTTTTACACTTCCTGTTGTTGATGATTCAAAAACAAGTAAAGGTGCTTGGAGAGCTTCTTTAATTTTTCTAGAAAAAAATGTATGTCCACATGAGTCAAGAAATTGGGTAAAACCAAGTACCTTTATGATCACATTTTTGTTGGTTTTGATTTGCAAATGATTCAATCATTTGATCTTGGAGGACAAAAAAAAATGCTGAACCAGTAACTTGAAAGAGCAAAGTGCCCAACTTTCCTTGAGTTCACGCACGCTTGCATCAGCAAATTAATCTATCACACAGAGAAACCACAAGCTGTTTCCAAACAATTCTTAACCAAAAAACATCCTCACTTCTCATTCCAGCAAATCCCAGTCCCTCTCCTTTGCAGAACACAACCCCATAGCATCAAGAAGCCTCCACGAGGTACTCTGACAGTCAAGTTCCCCTAAACCACTGCCATGGGACCATAAAAAAAAATAAAATAAACAAACAGAGCCTTGAAAAGTCCTTCCTTAGACAAATCACATGGAATTTTATTCTAATAAAGCCCCTCCTGAAAGGAAATATTTAATGTGGGGTGCGAGGGTAAAATTAATTGCCCAGCAAGAAACCAACCCCAGTGCACAACCTGCCCTTTGTCTGCCAGGCCTGCTGGGAGAGGCCGAGCAGGAGGGAACAGAGAGTTAATTGTTTTGCAGCTCATTGTGGCAGCTCTGCAGGCATTTGTGCCTCCAGTTGCCTGGACTCTCAGCCTGCTCTATGCCCCATTAAACACACGGGCAGAATTTATACTTCTTGCCTTTGGGGGGGGGAAAAAAAGAAAGGAGTTAAGAAGTTCAGCTCCTTCAGACAAAAGAGAGGCCAACTTCAACAGCTTGTATTTTATGCATTTAAAAATTGCTCTCAGCCAAAAAGTACTTTGAGGTGAAGAGGCATTTCTGGGGAATTAAAGACATGCTGCAAGCACTTGTGGAGCCAGTTCCTGGGAGCCATGTTTACCAACCACTTAAAAGGTTGAATTGTAGCATATCTTGAATTAAAATAAATCATTTGATAAAATATTTTATTTTCCTTTCTGCCACCATCTCCTTGTGCTTTCATTTACACACACACCAAGAAAATATGAGAAATAATCTGGATTATACCAAGTTATCACAAGCAAGAAGGCAGAGCCCCTTCTCAGCATCAAAACTGCAGCCCCCTCCCCACACTGTGTTCTCAGGCTGGATAGAGACAGTCACACCAAGGCTAAAGAGCTTTCAGTATCCTGCTGCTGGCCTCAACTCAAAAGGCAAATATCCAAAATACAGCAAAAACATCTATTAAATCAGGCTTTTCCAGAAGCAAACAGCTTTAGCAACGAGGCAGTGCCAGCCAGCCAAAGTAGGTAAAGATAATTTAAAGCATTATGTTGTCAATTAATCAGAATTACATCTCAAATCAGCCCTCACATATGCAGGCAGAATTCCCTTCTCTTGCTCAGCCCTCTGATTTTAAACTCCTGGCACTGTCCCTTGACATTGTGGGTCCACCTTCCTCCACCAGAGACAAATGTGAGAGCAAACACTCTTTCTAACAGCTATACAAGTGTTTTTGCCTGCATGCCTTTCACTTATATAAATTGAAAAACTGTTTCCAAAGCACAAGGAGGCCTTGAAATGTCCCACATGTCCTCTTCAGCCTATAATTACAAAGATAAGAGGTGACACATTCATTTTGGTAAAACCCCATTAAGCAGGCCTCCAAAGGCAGAAAAAAAATTTATTATTTATTTGGTATTTGGGTATTTGCTCCTTCAGACAGACGTCACACCGTGGAACGAGTCTATTAAAAAAAAAAAAGACCAATCTAAAATATGACAATCAACTGGATTTTTAAATCTCATTCTGGTATTTTCACAGCTGGTGTTTTACTGCTACAACTTGATCGGCTCCAAGTAATACAAATCAGGTTATTTCTGAGTATTTTTAGTTTGTCTCTTTTAATCAACATCAGTGCCTCCCTTCCCCCCTCCCTCCCCTGTCCCTCTCCTCCCAAGCTGATTTTCTCCTGAAAAGTGTGTTACCACCTCAAAAAAAGAGACAGAAAGGAGATGAGCACTCAGCACTCCAAAGAGCTGGCCAAAGCTGTGATTGCTCTTCTAACTCTTCAGGGTCCTTGGAAGCAACTCAATACCCCCCAGATTAGTAATCATTCACCTTTTTACTCCTCACAAACATGGGCTGCAGCAATAACTGCTGGGCACTGGACATCCATCAGGAACAGGGCAATGTGACAGCAGCTTCTGCTGCTGGAAGTCACACACAGCTGTTGCTCTGTCACCCACAGCACTCACATATGTCCTGCACGCCTGAGCAGCACCCATCACCTGGAATTAATTTACCTCCTGTCTCCATGTTTCCACAGCTATTCCAGTTGTGTTCCTTCTCCCTTCCTCATGCAAAAAAACCCCCAAGTGTTTTAAAACCTCCCTTCAGACTCTGTAATGCCCTCCCCAAGAGGGCCACTGGCTTGGTTTGGGAGGGACATGGGCACTTCTTATGGATCTGCTGGAAGGCAGCAGGAAGGGGATAGGATCACAGAACTGTCATGATTGGAAAGACCTCTAAGATCCAACCATCAACCAAAAAAAAAAAATCCCCCATCATGCCCACAGAGCATGTCCTGAAGTGCCACATCCACAAGTCTTTTTAATCCCTCCCAGGATGGTGACTCCAGGGATGGCTTGGATTTGCCCAACAACTCCCACACCACAGCTCCCTGTCTGATGGCCCTGCCCTCCCTCTGCACAACTCTCACTGCTTCTCAAGGACAATGACAAAGGACAAATCCAGCACAGGCTGGACTGCTGCTATTTTTGCAAGCCAAGTCCCTCCTCGAGTGCCACAACCACCTTAAAACAAAACCAAACAACAAAAAGCCTAGTGTGGAGATTTTGGTGACCAAAGGCCACCTTTGCACGGTTTCAGTCCTTTGAGGAGCCTGATTCCTTGAGCCTGACCCAGGTGGCAGGGGAAGGCAGCCAGGTCTCCTGCCACCCAGGGGCTGGGAAGTGCCTACCAGGTCATACGCCGCCAGGACCTTTTTCTGCACGTCGGGCACGGTCCCCAGAGGCTCCAGGTAGGGGAAGGCGTCCTTCATGCAGAGGGTGACAGAGGGGGTGCTGTCGCTGCTGAGGAGGCGGGAGGACAGGGTCAGGATGCACTGCTTCAGGCTGGCGATGGGTGGCAGCCCGCACAGCTCCTTGACGGACACCATGGCGTTCTGCGGGATGGAAAAAAACCGAGCAGAAATAAGCAGGTCTTGCTGCTGCCCCTCAGCAGTTCTTTACCTCCTTCTCCCCCCCTTCTCGGCTCCCCAAGCCCACGGCAGCTCCGGTTTCTCCCCAGGCTCAGGTGCTGCTTTGCTCTGCAAACCCAACAGGGAGAGGCTCTGGTGCCCAGCATATGGAATCATCCAGCTTCAGATGTTATTTCTCTTCTCAACTGACTCCAGTGGCTTTCGATGCTGCAGCTGCCTCCTTCTCCCATCGTAAGGATGGGACTTCTTTTCCTGAATTTTACTGGTTAGGAATACAAATTCATCAACATACATTACACTTAACCATCCTCCAACAAGTTGTTTGACAGACCTTGGATTTCCCATGGGAAAGGCAAGCAGGGAGAAAAAAAAAGCCCAAAACAACAACCTCCTTTTGTTTGCAGCCTTGCACTGCCACATCATAAAGAAAAACAAACACTTGTTCCTCTTCATCGGTCACTTGTAAGAAAATCAATACTGGATATATCAACCCAAACCAACACGTCAGGATTAATTTATTTATCAATCAAGGGGAGGCAAATGCTGACCTGCCCTCACCACTTAGCTTCTCCTATCATAGGAGTGACCAAGATGATCTCGGTAAAATGGTATTACAACAACTCACACCTTGCCAGCTTTCCCCTACAACATCTCCCTGAAGAAATAAACAGCCATCAGAAAATGCCCAGCTAATTACTGGAGGCTTTCCTCATTAATCAAAGACATTAGCAGGCAGTTAAGTCTAACAAGGGCTGTGATCTTGTGAAACATTCCCCACTACACCACCTTGTACTGGAATTTCATTTGGAAAGCTCACAAATGCTCTTTCTGAGTCAGTTGGGGGCATTTGCCCTGACCCAGACAGAAGATGGAGTCCACGGCTCAAACCAGTTACTCTCAAGGCCTGCAGGAAAGGATAGGCTGGGAAGAGTTTCCCATTCTTGAAAACATGCTCAGTCTGTTCCTTGGGGAGTGATTTTAAAAACTTATGTCATTTGGTAAACTTTTCCAGCTGCCAACATTTAATTTGCTTTCGACTGGAAGAGCAGGGTCAATGAAGTGCTATGCATTTTTCTCCTGTTTTCAAGGAAGAAAAAGGAATTGTTTCTGTATCTTTACCAAGGAGACAGCTAGGACTGATTTCAGCTATTTATTAAAGAAAACTCATTCTTTAATTCCACTCAGTTTCATTTCTAGGTGGCACCTGGACCTCTAAATTGAGGTGCCCCTTCCTGACCCTGCTGCCAAGAAGAGCAAGCAGCTGAGTGGTCTCCATTCAGCCTGGTTGTCCCTTCAACCTCCTGCTGACCACAAAAGGTTGAACCCAGGCAGTTGTCTACGTGCTGTGCCCTGAGACCCTGCTGTCCCCAGCTGTAGCTGCTGCTGAAGCAGCTCTGGTGGGCAAACGTGGTGCCAGGAGATTGTTGTAGCTGAGGCACAGCAGTGGTGTCTGTGTTGGTTTCTCTGGTGTAGACAAGATCTCTGAGACACATCCACTGACTGCTGCTTAGAGTCAGGCACGCAAAGAAGATTAAGATCATAACCCTGACTCCCTTAGCAAAACAACAGCTTGCTCATATTCTCCAGGACCGGCAAGCAAATCTAGTTTTGGAGGCCTGGGATACCCTCGTACACATTTTGAGGGGGTATATTGATGTTTAAACATTTCTGGCTGAACCCACAATAGCTATGTAGTTCTGCACGTGTCAGAATTCTCATGTCCAGTTACATGCTGACAACAGCTGCGGGTCTGAGGCTTCCTCAGCTTCATCAGGCTGGCCCTGCCCTACCAGAAGCTCACACCCAGCACCCCTCACGTCCACACGCAGGTGACACCAAGACAAATGACCCAAGTGTCCCACCTGCATGTTTTCCCTCATGTCAGTGGCCTCCCTCAATCTAGTTTTGGAGGCCTGGGATACCCTCGATTCCGCTTTCTGAGACAAAACAACCGCTTAAGTACACGTTTTGAGGGGGTATATTGATTTTTAAACATTTCTGGCTGAACCTACAATAGCTATGTAGTTCTGCACGTGTCAGAATTCTGATGTCCAGTTACATGCTGACAACAGCTGCGGGTCTGAGGCTTCCCCAGCTTCATCAAGTTAGCTCTTCCCTAGCAGGAGCTCGCAGCCAGCACCCCTCACGCCCACACGTGGGTGACACCAACACGGAAGACCCAAGTGTCCTACCTGCATGTTTTCCCTCATGTCAGTGGCCTCTCTCAGTGGGTGCACTGCCACCTTGAAGATGTCATCGATGGTCTTGAGCCCGGTGTTCCTCAGCATGGTGTACTCCCTGGCCTTCTTCCCTATCCTGACGGAGAGGCTGCGCTTTTGGGCCTTCCCACCGCCGCTCCGGTTGGTTATGGCGATGTGAACGAAGAGGGTGACGTGCTCCATGATCTCCCCAACGAAAGACCGCAGGGGGATGTGCCTGTACCCGGGCTGCAGGCACTCCAGGGGGATGGTGTACTGCCCTATGAACTCATCCCCTATGTAGTCATCATCCAAAACAACGAAACGGATCATGGCCAGCTCCGGGAGGTTGATCTGGAACTCAAAGCTTTCATCAAAAATGGGGTTATCGCTGTTTTGCTGAACAGTTTTAGTTCTTTGCTCGGTGCAGTCTGCGGGAATTCCGTGTATTTCTATGCAGACGTAGGGGTCTATCACATCCCCTTTAGCACACGCCCCCTTGGGCTTTGGGAAGTTCTGACCACTGATTATTTTGACGTGTAGGACCTGGGGAGAGACCCCGGGAACAATGCCCTTGGTGTTGGCGCTGAAGTAAGACACTTCCTCACGCATGACTGAAGGCCTGAGAACATACCCGCACCCCCCGTTCTGGAGAAACCAGCCAGTGTGTAGGTCCATCATGGGCCCTGGGGTCTGATAGTTCATCGCCACCACCTGGCAACCACAGTTCCAAAAATCTTGAGGATTTAAGTTACTGGAGTCTATCCTCATGGCACTTGGGTAGACCCTGGACAGAAACTTTTTGTTGTAGTTGACAAAATCTTCAGGGTATTCGTTCGCTATCCGACTGGCCTCTGCCTCGCTGAAGGAGCACATTTCCCAATAGTTCTGAGCTTTCATGGAGGTCTCAAAGTCTTTGTATTGGACAGATTTGCACAGGGACACCAAGTCAGACAGTTCCCTGCAGAGCCAGATCAGCTTCGGTTCCCTCGAGTAGTCCTCTGACAGCCTCCGGGATATTTCAGCCTCTTCATCTTCATCCGTGACTTCTCCCTCTAAGATGTCCTGGTCACAGGGCAGCTTCTTCCCCTTCACAATAATCTTCATTTTCAGTTTCTCAGGGGAGGGGAGGTAGGCTTCTGAGGATAAAGGTGCCTCCGTGTAGAGTTTGCTTCCAAAGATCCTTTTCATGTGCTGTACCGCTACCTTCTGCTGCTCCAGCGAGCAGTGGTTGCCCAAGCAGAGGATGAGGGGGTATTCTGAGGCAAAAAAGGCCAATTTGTTGATGACCTCCACCACGCTCCGAAAGGCAATCGGCGAGCTCACGTTGTTGCGGTTGCAAACGATGGGCTCGTTGTCTGGGCCGTCGCAGACGTCGACTTCGATGCTCCGGCAGCTCATCTTCAGAGCTCTGACATAACCATTGATATCAGCTGGCCCTCTGAGCTGGTCTTCTATTAGGTATGTGTTGTGGGAGGCATTGATGTAGTAATGGGACAAAGGCTGGGTCATGTCTTGGACAACTTTTTTGTGCTCTGGGTCAAAAATATCACATTCCGGCGACAGCAGGTACTGAGTAAATCCATCGATGGCGAGGAAACCTTGCAACCTGCCTTCTTCAGAAAGCTCATACCTGCGTATAATATCTAAACACATCTCTTCTGTGATGTGGGCCACCCCTTGCTCAGCCTCTAGAAACAGCATGAGGTCATTGGCATCGAGATACTCTTTGTTTTTAGAGATCTGCACCAACAAGAAATAAACTTCGGGCCTCGTGCAAAGTTCGCCGAACGCTTCGCAAAATTCCTCTTTCGTGACTCGCGTCGTCAGCTTCTCTTTGCTCTTCTGGATCTCCTTAAATTTTAATCTAATTTTTGATTCCTTTAAGGTGGGGTTAAGTTTCTTTATTAGCTCCACGGCCGTATCTTCTAACAGGATGCCATTCCCATCCACATCCGCCGCTTCAAATACAGTTTTTAGCCAGGCAAACCGTGGGGTGTTATGGCCGCTTTCCATCAAATCCAAAGGCTGTTTGCTCCGAGACACCAAATACCTTAATCCTGACACCCAAATATTGGCCACATCAGCAGAATTGGCAACCAAGTCCAGGGACTCGTAGTTCTCCCCATGAATCACCGACAGCGCGCAGTCCTCCGAGATCTGGTCTGCGAGCCCGTTGTTCCTGAACGTTTCTGTGTTCTTCCCAAGTCTGATTTCTTTTATAGCAGAAATATCAAGCTTGGCTTTCTCAAGGTCCTTTTTGGAAGGCTCCCAGCGAAGAGCCTGCAGGTCAGGATCCAGAGTGAAAAAACGGTTATAAATCCGGGAATTTGGACGAACTTTCTTCAGCTCACACCCAGCCTGCATGAAGCTGATGCAGTCGCTGGCACTGCTGATTTTCTTCTCTGATGGCATGCTGCTGAAGGACACTGTTTTCTTTCTCCCACATTTCTGGTTCGAAGGATCCTGTGAAATAATTACATTAAGAAGAGAGTGAGTTTTCTTTGGCCGTTCCACAAGCTCATAAATAACAGAGAAGATGTGTTTATGTAAAAATAATTCATGTTCTTCTGAACCTGAAAACACAGAATATTATCCCTTCCCAGAATTCGGCTCCCTGCTGAGCTATAAAATATGCTGAGCTCCCCAGCCACTTGACTGATTGCAGTGTTAGAGATACCAACCTTCTACAAGGGACATTTCCAGCTATTAAGCTGCCTTCTGGGTCCCAGCAGCTTGCTAGAGCTGGGAGGAGGTGGGATCTGCTTGCAACACACACACATCTTCAAAACCAAGATGGGAAGAGAGGTTTCATGGAGAGCTCCAGCACCTGCTTGAGGTCTGCACAACCAGAAGCAGAGTGGGTCGCTGCCAGACTTAAGTTTTATGATGAATACAGAAGGAACTTTGGGATAAAAAGGCATGAGAAAGGAGCCTGTGTGGGAGGAGAAGGGGAAGAAGTCTCCAAAGCTGGGAGAAAACCCTGGGTCTTCTGGGGCACCTGAGACAGCTTGGTGCTAACCAGACAAGTGTCCTGCCTCCATTCCACCTCTTTTCTGCAACCTTGGACACCTCAAGCAAAACTAAACCAAAACCAAACCACAGTTGTGAGTCAGACCCCCTGAGATACACACTCTGGGCTTTCTTATTTGTATGTTTTTATGTCCCTTCCAGGCTGAGAAGCCCATCTCTGCTCTCTGCACAACCACACAGCTGCTCTGATGTGTCCTTCTGCTCAGCCCTAACCTGCTTCACTCTCTTCTCTCCCCATTTGCTTTGAAAGCAGCTATTCTGGTCACTCCTGTGGGCCAGGACCACAAAATGCTGTGGGAAAAGGGATAACCAGGAAAGAACCCAAAGCCTTTTTCTTTAGGGCAGGTATTCTCACTCCTCTTGAGCAAACACTTGGCCAGAACACGTGTGACAGTCCTTCCAATATCAACTACCTGATTGAAACCCAGCTGCCTGCAAAACTTTCTGTAATTTTAGTGGAGCAACTAAAAATTTAAATCTTTGCCCACGTATCACCAATCAAAACATTTCACAACAATTCTAAATTGCAAATAGTTCTTTTTTTCTTTTTCTCTGCACAATTTCCATCTCCTCTGTTAGTGTATGAACTATTCCACAGCAACTAAAAATTTTTTTTAAAACATCATGCAAGGCTGTAATAAATAGTGAAGCCCCTTCCTTTTCTGTGTGTTTGTGTAGACACTTTCAGCAAACTAGTGAGTATAAATGTTTCTACAAAATTCCTACTGCCATTCACTCACTTTATTATTATCCAAAATATTTCCAAACCCCCCGACCCTCAAAAATGAGATTTAAAGGCAGGGCATCTGCTGGGAACTGAATCAAAACCTCTGAACTTCTTATGCTAAAGATTTCTCATTAGACTGATGCAGCAAGTTCTACAGACAAGATGAATTATTTTCTTTATTGTAGTACTTATTATGGGAATTAGTCTTTTAAATACTAAGAAGAAAGTGAATGAAGGCAGTGCCTTGGGTCAGCTATTTTTTTAATTACAGTTTCCTGCTAAAAATATTCTCTCTCTGCATTAACATTCTGCATTTCAACACACAAAACTCTTCAAGCAATAGACACTAATGAACAGGAGCCAACGCAGCCACTTTTTTTTAGTTGCAAGATACCCAGGCTTTTTGATGAAAATAAAACACAGAATTAATCAGCTATTTTTTGGGTATTAAGGCGGGGAAAAAAACCCCTAATTGGCCTTGTGGAGACTCAACCAAAATAGCATTTTAACATCCAAGTCTTAATCCCCCAGGGGTTTAGAGGTAGATTCTGTGTCCTCTTCCTCTGTTCTTGTTGATGGTTACTTCTGGTTTTGTACTTGGTGGCATATAAGGAACATCAGAACTGTACAACAGCAATTCCTGATCTCTGAGCAGAACTTCCTCAGATCTTTTAATGAATTTAATAGAATTCAAGCCTAATCCACAGACTAATTGCCTAAAATTAGCAAGATTTGAGTATCATTGCTTATTTTACTAAAAGTCTCCCCAGTCTAATGTATTATAAATAGAAATCCTGAAAAACTGCAGTGGGTAACTGGGCTTATTACTGCACCAGCTATTCCCCTCTTGGTCTCTACACAACAGGGACAGATCCTGACACCAGGGTTTAGCCAGGCCACCTCCAGGCCCAAGGGATCTCCCTGGGGAGCAGAGGAAGGTTTTCCTCAAGAATTCTCCTCTCCCAACTGGGCTCCATTCACATCAGAGCCTGAAGAAGGTAATTTAAACACACTTTGCCTCTCCACTGTTCTTATGCTGGGCTTAATTCAACTGGTGTAGGTTCCTAATTTTAGTTTAGCTGTTGTCTTTCTTCTAGACTCTGCTTTAATCCAATCTCTCTATACTATGCTCTTCTTCATATACATCTACCCAGCTAAGAACACTTCTGTGCTGCAGTGTCTCTGCTGGTTAAATTCCTGCTCTGTATTACCTTTCAACAAGAACCAGGGCAGGCACCTGGCAAAGTAAAAGCTGCCAGCATCTCGTGTGAAGAAATAGTGAACCTGCTCTCTTGGGCAACCTGTCAAAAATATTCACACTGCAAATGGTCAAAAAAACCTCTATACAACTCAGCCACACAAGAGCACTTGGTCCTCCTTCATCAGCCAAACCTCTGAATTTTGGAGGTGGAAAAATCTGTCTTTCTCCAGGATGTTAGGCCCATCAAAAATGATCCTACCACACAGTAACTGGCCCGGGGCTGCTCTTTATCCTCAGGTGAACTGACCACTCTGAATTTACTGCAGCAATGAAAGGAGGAAAGGATGATGTTTGCCCATCAAGAAATCTACATCCTAATGAAAATAAGGAACCAATCTTGTAGATTTTCCACCTTAAGAACTTCTCTACCAGAGAGAACATAGCTCTATACCAAGCAGTGTTACTGGAGATGAACACAACTGGTTTGCATGCAATGGAAATGTACAACAAGACAAACTCTGCCTATATGGGAAACCTTTTTTCTTTCCAAGGCAAGTTATTTCTTTCAAAGTGACCCAGACTTTGGTTTCCCTCAGTTCTCTGGATGCTCCCTATGAGGTGACCTGACTGTCTGGCTTCCTCTCCTGCTCCTGAGCCTGCATTATATCCATTATGCAAAAACACCTCAAGACCTCCACCACAGGACCACTTCACCCTGTGCTTAGCTGCCAACAAATCAGTCAGCAGCAGGGAGACACAACTGCATCCTAACATCACAAACAACTGCTTTCCAGAGGTTTCTCAAGGAGGAATTCTCAGCCCCAGCCCAAGCATGCTCCCAAAATAGGAGAAGCTCTCCTGTAGAACACATCAGAGGGACTGGGGATGTAAACAGCAGGATCACTGAGCCATCAGCAGTTGTGGGAAAACTCCACCCCATCCACCCTGACCTCTGACCACTCAATCTTCTGCTGTTTAAATCAAAGAACTAACAGAAATAAATACGTGGGATTAAAAAAAAATATGAATAAACATGCTCTCCACCTCATCCTACCCCTTTATCAAAACCATAGAACATAAATTTTGGAGCTGAAGTTAAAAACCAGGGCAGTAATGGCAGCTGCACAGAAGCTCTGCACATGGAAGTCAAGCTCATTAATTGTTATTTGTCTGAAATGAAGCTACCTGAAAGGCCTCGAAAACACTGACAGGCTTCCAGGATTCTGCTGAGTGTGATTAGGAAGGCAAAAAGCATCACTTAACCCAAAGACACCAACAGCCCTTACAGAGCTGCAGGGCTTCCAGGAGTGAAATTCAGTAATGATGCTGAGAGCACAGCTTATTAAGCAGGGTTAGGAGCCATTTCCCCCAAAACCAATTCTCCTTTTCACCAGTGAGCATCACCAGTGCTAAAAGAGAAGCTTTATTCCCATCTTTGCCATTCCCCATGAACCAAGAAATCAATAACAGGCAGCTGAGGCTGTCCTTACAAATAGACTGTGATAAATGGTACTTCCTAAAAGATATCTGGAAACTTCAGATAATCCACTTAACTGGCCAAATGATTACCTGATTATTTTTTTCTCCAGCAGAAACTAATTAGCTCCGCAGGGTGGGTTTTTTTTCTTTTGAAAAGCAAGAGAGTGCCACAGAGAAAGGACAATAATTTTTCTCTTTCAAGTTGTTTCAAGATACTTGTGTTATATACAGAGTCCCATAAAGTGTTACAGCCTTACAGTACTTGTGGTGGGGAAAGAAACCCAAACTTTTAAAAACTGCACAAAGAGGTGGGTGAGTCAGTAGTGGCACTCAAAGCAGCACGTGGTGGGGTGATAAATGATAATGTCATTTTTCTAGAGTGAAGGCAGAGCAGGGAAGGTTTACAGACAACACAAGAAGCTGATGTTGGGGCCAGAGCTGCAATGAGATTTCATGGATGTGTGAGGCTTAGAGTCCATGTGGGCAGAGAGGGGATTCAAAGCTTGAACCCCCAGTCCTGGTACATGGTTACTGCAGGCAGCAGTCACTGCTGGAAATCCACGTGCATCACTAGGACACAGGTTTCTCCTCTGGGTCCCAGCCGTGCTCTGGTCATCCTCAGAGCATCCCAGGATTCCCCATTTTGCAGATTTTTATCCTCTGCTGCCACAAATTAACAAGCTGGACTCCCTCTAATCTTTCTTGGCAAGGCCTGCAGGCTGCAAGTCTCAGATACCCACCTGGAGAACACACCAGGCCACAAATTAAAGGCCACCTACTCAAATTTATCCAGGCTGACAACTCCCAGCACACACCTTTGAGCAGGGGCACAACAGCCCCACAACTTCACCACGGGCACAGGCAGACCAAAAATGCAAGCACATGAGGAACAGCTTCAGGATGCAGCATCCAACAGTTTCCCCAAGTACCAAACCAGCAAACCCAGCTGTCACCTCCCACCACTTCAGCTCCAAATCCAGGCAGGAGCCTGAGCACCTCCTCATTCAGGAGACAGCAGTGACAAAGGGATCTCAGATATGGGGGTAGAGAAGTGTCCTGGGGAAGGGGATCACCAGCATTCACACTGAGCTCTTCTCAGCTCCCCCCCAGCATCACCCAGACACCAGGCATGGGGAGTGTGGAATGTCCCCAAAGCCTCTAACAATGACTTCACAGACAGCTTCTCATCCAAAGGGGAGGAAATGTCACCTTGCAAAACAGGCACAGCAAGGGCAGAGAAACAGAGTGAACACAGCAGCTCAGCTATGCTGGAGGAGTTCAGCAGGAGGCAAGATCCTAAGAGCTTGTCTGCCTTTCTCTGCCCCTCTGTTACTAAAAATCCCTTTCAAATCCCAGAGTGAGACAGAGAGAACATCTGGAGGAGATGTTTGAGAAAAACAACCAAACCAAAATGATTGCTCTTCAAGGAATACTTTGTAATGTGTTTGCTTTTTTGTTTTCTTTTTTAAGTCTCTAGCATTGCCAAATGTACTCAATTTTACTTTGAGGGAAGTTCACCTTTGCTGCTTAAATGACAAGTAAGTACAAAAGGAAAAAGCAGCAGCACATAAAGACACCACCTGCAGACACTTTTTGGAAATGGAAACCACACAGTGCAAGAAGGGTTTCTTTTCTGGCATGGTAGGACATCAAGGTTACTGCTTCTGCTTGGTTTTCTAATTAGAGCTATGAAGCCAAAGTCAAGAAGTTTCCAAGAGCACAAGAATATTAATGCCTGTAATGAGGCTACCACCTCATGGCTCCTTCTGCTCTCATTGTCACTGATGTTTTCTCTTTTCTCATCATTATCCAACTGGTTTCCACCAGGACATTCCTTAAATAAACCCCTTTTGTATTAAGCAACATCTACAGTGGCAGAAAAAATTGCTGTTTGACACATCAGGATGTACACACAGCACCTTCACATAACCCTATGGAAGACCCCACCTGATGCAGAAGATTTTTCATGGGTTCTCTTCATCCTCCTTGTGGGACTAAACCTTCACTTACCACACCCCAAATGGAACCAGCCTCAACGGGCAGTAGGAAAAAAGAAAAAAAAAAAAACATGAAGAAGATCCAAGGTGGAGCACTGCAATATCTGCCCAGCTCAGCTCAGCCCTAAGATTCATCTCTTTTGCTATTCAGAGGCACGACAGCTCCACAGCAAGCACACTGCCACAGCATCCTTCCCAAGCAGAGACCAGAGAAACCTCCCACTGCCACAGTTGGAAGAAGATTTAGCAGCACACAGCCCAGCTCCAGGGTCCTGAGGACCTGGGAAGCTCCAGCTGGGCTCTTCATGCTCCTCATCATCCCACACACCTTCCCCTGGGATTCTACCTGCACTCATTTTGTTTGTTTCTGCAGCTCTTCGAGGCCACACGTGCTTTAAGTATTTTGAAGAAATCAGTTATTCAGACATGGACATTAAATTAGAGCAAAACCTTCTCCTCATCCATTGTTCAGAGGAAAAAAACCAAACCAAACCACAACAACCAACTAAAATTAAGGACTTTCAACTGCGAGGGCATTGCAAGAATCTGAGCTACCTGAAGTTGAAAGATTTTTTAAATTTTATTTTAAAAATACCACAACTATTGCATCTATGGGAAGTCCTCCTTGGAACCAGACAGAGGAGGATGAGTGGGTAGATCATTGATGTTTTCTCTTTACTCATCATCATACAACTGTTTTCCACTATGACATTCCTTAAATAAACCCCTTTTGTATTAAGCAACATCTACAGTGGCAGAAAAAATTGCTGTTTGACACATCAGGACTGAATTTTGTTCAGTCAATCCATGGCAAACCCTACCTGAGCCAGGCAAGCCAAAAAGAAGGTTACTGTGCCTAAAAGTCCTGTCTCCTAAACAGGGCAAAACCAAAAAAAAAACAGCTACAAGGAAGCAGTACATCACAAAGTTGTAATATGACAGGTTGTTGGTATGGATTATAAAGTAGGGAAAATTAAGAAATGAGTAAAGGAAGGAAAAAATAGCAGCCCAAGGAGTTGATAGAAGAAGGAGAAGGGCTTGGTGGCAATTATAGCAGAGAAGGTCCAGAGAATTCATTGGAAAATCTTAGGAAGAGGCAGAATCTCCCCAGCAGTCCATCACTGAGCAGGAACAGCACTGGTGGTGTTCACAGCACTAAGCAGCATTTATTCACCTAACAACAGCAAGGTAATTCCAGGAGTAACTCAGGAGGAAAAGCCAAATGAGTTTCAAAAGAGCTGGCTAAGGAAAAACTTGTCCCACTGGTACTCCCTCCCACCTCTGAATGCTGCATCTGCAGCATGTCCGTGAGCTGAAGAGTTTCCATTGTCAAAATAATGGAAGAGCTGAAAAAAGATTTGATTAAGAAAGAATAAAAAGATAATTTGCATTAACCAGCTCCAACATTATGGAAAACAGAGCTTGTCAGATATCTTAACCTGGTATCTCTTTCATGAGGTTAAAAGTTTGGCTGATATAAAGTCAGTGCAATCTACTCAGCCTCTGTAATATATTTTGATTTCTGCAAGGCGTTTGTCTTGGTACTGAATGACATTTTGATTAAGAAGCCAGAGCAATAAAAACAGACTGAGAAGACAGGCACTGGATCAAACATGAGACAAATGGTGTGTCCCAAACGCAACAGCAAATGTGAAACACTCATCATGTAAATCTGCTTCAACTGGGATCCTGCAGGGACCCCTTCCTAGCCCAGGGCTATTGAATATTTCTAGAAGGCCCTGGAAGAAAGCAGAAAATCATTATCCCAGGAGTCTGGAGATGCCCCAAACCCACAATCTGACCAAGGATTCATAACAAAAGTCAAAAGTGTCCCAGCCTGTTCCAATAAGAACCACAAGGCAAGGTGATGAATCTAGACACACAAAAGGAGCAGGTCTTATTTACAGGACTCCCTTCCAGGAAATTATCATTTAGGGGGGAAAATCCTAACTTCACCATTCCAGATGATCAGCACAGAATGTACCAGAGAGGCTGTGAATGGCACACTTGGCTGTCCAAATGCATCTGCTAAGGAGAGAGGGGTTTTGTCCATCCTGTGATGCTCCCAGTTTAGAAACTGCATTGCAAACTGAAAAGAGTTCACAGGCACCACAAGAATCAGGAAGGATTTTGGAAAAAATAAATAATGGATGCTTTTAGTTCAATCCACATAATGTCTGTGGTCACAAGCAACTACAGAAGCTCAAATTAATCTAAGAAATAACTTTACAGGATGCTTCTTATGCCCTAATAAAGGCTTATTGGGGCTCTTATGATTTCAGTTCAGGAGTTTAATTAACTAACCAACCAATATATTTTAAGAAGTCCCTCAAACTAACTC
Organism: Heliangelus exortis; assembly: GCF_036169615.1. NCBI lineage: Eukaryota > Metazoa > Chordata > Aves > Apodiformes > Trochilidae > Heliangelus > Heliangelus exortis. Next base: position 37,156,906 of record NC_092427.1, on the reverse strand, counting down.
CTTATTGACCCTGGAGAAGCCCAAGATGCATCCTGCCACTGGCCCAGGTTAGATCATTATATAAATACCAGTGGTATTCTCCTGGCCTGATTATTTAGGTAATTAGCTCCAAAAATCCAATCCTTTTGTTTTTCCAGGGAAAACTCACTGCCTGTGCCTATGGCTTCTGGTGCCATGGCACTGGAGATCCCCATGCACAGCCCCATCCACTGGGGGCCCAACACAGGATGACCAATTTGATTTCAGTCTGAATCTTACAGCAATCCTCCAGGAATAAAACGTGTAATCCAATAAGCTACCCAGATCTCCACAGTCTAATCACATTATTTTAAGCCCTTTTTAATCAACTTAAATTATTTCTTCATTAATCACATTTTTGCTGATTCGGATCAACTCAAATCCTTAATTTTTGCAATGAGGTTACAAAAAATCAATAGGATATGGTAATCCAGCTCTTTTAAAGGGAATATTTGTTTAAATGGTGATGGTTATTCGTAATTGAATTATTAAATAGGTGGAGATAAAACACATAAAGCCAAATATGAACCACAGTGTTCTTTTAGCTGCTCTTACCTTCTGATACTATAGCAGACCACTACCATAGGAGTGAAAAAATTATTTCAATGGTCTACTTGGAGACAGCACAACAAATTAAATGTCTCCCTTAAAAGCAGAATAAGGATTTTCCCAATAATCCAAAGGATTAAATCCCCAAGAGACAGCTGTGGTTGCTTCATTAAACCATATCATGGGAATCTAATAAGCAGGCATATTCCCAATTTTTTGCCAATGCAGCCACTGAATGTTTTGCATTACTCATCAAAACCAGGAGTAAACAATGCAAGGTAGAGGCCCTTTGATAAGGCTCCCACAGCAAACTGCAGCATCAGGAACAGCCAATTCATTTACAGAATAACTGGCACGTGATAAATTTTTATCATATTTCTTCAGAATCATCCATCTCCACAGGCAGAGCTCTCCTCATTTCTAACTCAACACTTAGGAAGAGAAAAAAAATCAGTTGCTTCTTTTTTTAAAAAATAAATACAGGACTGCCATCATAATGTGTTTTTTTTTTTTTTCCTTTCCTGGCCATATATTTTGCTAAATAATTCTAATTCCTTTTTCTCTCAAGCAAACAAGCTGCATGCCTGAATGTTCTGGTCCCTTGGGCTCCAGACAGCACATACAATTTTACAGTGTAAGTTTATCACCAACCTGGTGTAATTGCTTCCATCCAGCTAATGCTGAACATTGTGAATCAGACACATTAGGCAGTAGGGGTATTAAAAATAAAATAAATCTAACCACAGGACAATTATGTGACTGCATAACTGTGACTGCAACATAACTTAGTGCTTTAGGAGGAGAAAATAACGTGTCAAATATCCAACACTTGCAATGTTTATAAAATTATGAGCAGGAAGGAAAAACATTGGGTCTGCTACCAGGAAAGTGGGAATCCCCCTGGCTTCTAGTTCTGCTCATTGAAGCTTTTTGGTTTGGGAGGTCCAAGTTTTTGGACCCCCCCAGCTTCCCTGTGATCCCCTTGCACCATGGCCATGAACCCCACGAGGCACTGTCCCCAGAGCTATCCCATTAACACAATGAACCTCAAAATTAAATAACACTTGCTGGAGCTTGTCATGTAGGAAGTCTTCATTTCTGTTTGAAAAATTAAAAAAAAAATCCCAAACCAAACAGCCTTCTAATGATGCTGCATAAAATTAAGCCAAAGCAATGCCTGCCAAGCAAACCTGACACTTCTCCATCACTTCATAGTCACAAGAAGGATGGGAGATATTTAACAGGAAGCAGAAAAAAAAACGGAGGAAAAATACTCAGAGGAAATTGCCAGAACCACTTTTCCACAAACAAAATTCAGCTCAGAACTCCAAGTCCTTCTAATGGGTTCTTCACAACAGATGAGAATTTGCAAGATCTGTGGTGCTGGTGTTAGGCTTGAACCCCAGGAAGGTTCAGACTCACACTCAGTGCCCGGGGTCACACTGCTCATTTGTTAATATCCTGTTCAGCACTGTGCCTGAGCATTTGTCCACCCAACACATCCCTCAAGTCCTTTCTACACAGCAGTGCTCTGGCTCTGCAGGACTTTTTAGAACCAATCCCTGGTGTGGTTTTTCCACAAGCAGATATGGTGAAATGATCAATTTTAAGGAAAAGCCTTTTCCTTAGCTCCCTCGTTTTTCTTTTTTTTTTTTTTTTTTTTTCCCCTTCTAGTTATTTTTTATCAATTCCTTTAGGTGTGGGCGGGGTGAGCAATGAACTCAACGTTCTGCCTCAAGGTAAATAAAGGGAAAAAAAGAAACCCCCTCCATTTAGCCACACGTTTTGCTTCCTCTTGGAAAAAGAGAGCAAAGGCAAGGAGGAAGGGCCCTGGCAGCACCAAGTGCCTGGGGAGCAGGGGACACACTCTCCAAATTCAGCCTGCTTGGGAGAATCCCAACTTCTGAGCTCCATCCTTACAGGTGATGCAGTATGTTCTGTTCTGTTTTGTTTTTTCCTGGCTGGTGGCAACAGGAAAATCATGTTGCTGTAAATATGTCATTTTGGTGGTTCATTAACGTGGCTGCTGTAAGGCTGGAATTAACAATGGTTAAAAATTAGAGAGTTTTCAGAAGATTACAGAATCAATTTGTTTCAGCTTTCAGTTTCAAAGCTCTTCATTGTCTTAACCCTAAAGCCATTTTTACACAACCAAGGCCAGACATATTTCATACCTGTTTAATTATACTAATGAAGACTTTGGTAATGCATTTTAAAAAACTACAGGCTAAGCAGGGATGTATCCAGAACTGCTTTGTTGTACCCAGAAGAATCTGTGCCTTAATTAATCCTCTCTCTCAGAGGCAGAACTGAGGGGCTCTTTCATCTCACCTTCTGCAGTTGCACAGCAGCTCTGCTCACTGCACATGGCACTCCTTGTTTCTCAGTGCTGTTTCTAGCACTCCCTTCCTGCCTCTTAAAGCAAACCTCTAAAAAACACAGAAAACAGTCTGGCCAATGTCTGGACAGGTTCTGAATGCCATGCACACACTGCAGGCTTGCAGTTCAGCAAGGGGGGCAGCAGTAAAATATGAATGCCTTAATGCTATTATTAATCTGAATCAGATTAAATCCTCTCAGATCAGGCAAAGCAATCATTCTTCACTTATCTAGATGTCCTAATGGAAGCAGAATTTAGCCCACAGGAACAATGTGTGAGGTGCATGGAAATCCCATTTTTAAATAGACCATATTTGGAGTCAGGAGAACAGTACAAAACTATGGAAAAAAAAATCCATTAAAACTTCCACAGACAGCAACCTCCATAGCTCATTCATCTCAGTGGGCTTTGTCTCTGCTGTTACCAAGTCTGAATCCATGCTCAAGCTTATGGAAAATATTTTCCTCCTTCTGCTTATAAGTGAACAAAATGAACTCAAGGTGGTTTGGGTTTTCTGCCTGTGTTTTCAGCTGGGATCATTATCAACTGAGGGAAGAAAAATAATCAACTCGTTCTATGCAGTCCAGTGGCAAACATTTCTTAACTGTGTACTCTGGAAAAGAATAAATTTCTAACTCTTTCTCCAAAGCCAATTAAATCATCTGCCCAGGAGCTCTTTGTAGGTAAATTGAGGCACATCAGGATAGCCCAAAATTGCTGAATACTCTCTATTGCTCAATGGCCACTGCTGTAGCTCCTCAGCAACCTGAACTGGCATTAGTGCCTTCATGAAAAAGTGAATGCTCCAGCTGGTATCTGGAAATGCAAACACCAGGCTAAGTGCATGAAGTTTCAGTTTGGAAAGAGTCTAAACTCATCCTTTGGTGCCACCTCCCAGGGTTTACACCTTACTTTTGGTGGCACACTCATTCTGGATACCTTCAAGGCTAAACTTGGGAGATTCTTCTCTTTCTCTGTTGACAGAAAACATGAGGCTTGGAACTGAATTCTGAAATCCAAGTGGGAGAACATAAAAGACCATGTATGAAGCGGGTTTCCCTTGCATCCTGCATCTGAAAAGCTGAAGTGCAGATGTATTCTAGAGTTAAAAGTACATATAAATCAAGGAGGGAAGCAACAGGGCAGAGTAACACTCACTGCAGCTGAAGTTCAGTTCCTTTGCTTTTTGCATGAAGCAGAGCTGATGCCACCCCCCAGCTGGTGCTGAGTCAGGGCAATGTTTCAACACAGATGCTCTGTGTTCAGGGAACACTAAAGGGTCTTTTAGTGCTTTGCTGCTCTGAGTCTCACCCCCAGCCGTGCAGGAAAGCAGAGGAGTCAGGAACACTGCTGACATGCTGGTACACAGAGCCACAAAACCACCCCTCTGTTCCCCCAGATTGCTCCAGCTCTGTATCCAACCCACATGTTTTGTGCATCATGGTAGGAACATAGCAGCCTGCACTAAAAAGAAATCAAACACTTGAGTGAGAAGAGGCATTTCTTTGCAAGTGCAGAAAAGACACTGCACACCATTCCTCAATGTTCTGACTACACTGCTTGGGATTTCCTCAGAAAAATCAAGCTACATACCTGAAAAATAATCCTTCTCACTACTGACCAGAAAGATTGAGTGAAGGTAGGAGAAATGGACTTGAAACCTCTCAACCCAATCCATATCCCTTTGACCATAAGTTCCCCAATAATTCAGCAAGAGGTAATAAATGGTTCAGTCTGGCTAACACCAAATCTTGGTTCCACACTCTCAAGTTTCAGTGTAACTGTAGGCTACATACCTGAAAGATAATCCTTCTCATTACTGACCAGAAAGATTGAGTGAAGGTAGGAGAAATGGACTTGAAACCTCTCAACCCAATCCATATCCCTTTGACCATAAGTTCCCCAATTAATCAGCAAGAAGTAATAAATGGTTCAGTCTGGCTAACACCAAATCTTGGTTCCTCACTCTCAAGTTTCAGTGTAACTTTTTGCTTTTTGTATCTGAGTGTTGCTGTCCCTGTAATACCAGAAAAGATCCAAGGAAAAGCCTCTGCTATTGCCTTTTTGGAGCACTGAAACAGTGCTGACACACACACACACACACACACACACAAAAAGTTTATTTCAGCAGAGTTTTGCACAGCACTGCAGGTTCCCAAGCAGCCTCTGTGCACAGCCCCACTGAGAAAATGACACACTGCTCTGAGCTTAAGCAGAATTTTCAGAGACAGAAGATAACACACGTGCAAGATGGAGCCATGAAGGGATGTCACAACCTCCTTCCCAAGGCAAAACCATAAAAACCTTGGTATGTTCTGAGCCACTGCAAGAGTAAACATTTTCTCCCACACAAACGTCTCCTTGAAGCCCAGAGAGCAATCCTGTTCTGCCAGAATCAGAGGAGGAACTCCAGCAGAGAGAAACAGGGAAAACCAACACAAAACTTCCTTCCTTACAATTACCTCAGCAGAATTATGGCAGAATTCTATAAAAGGAGCAAGCAGAGCCCCCTGGAACACCCATTGCTCCTGCTTGGATTAATCAGATGGAGCTGTTCTTGAAATTAATAAATAAATTGACATCAGTTCAGCCTGCATGTATAATTTCAATCCAAGCTCATTTTTTCACACCAGATTATGTCAGATTTTTAATTAAAGTATTTTAACAGAAAATCAAAACATCAGTGGTGATGCACAGATGCTGCTGAACAGATTTATCTTCTCTCAAAAGTAAATAAATTTAAAAGAAAAAAAAAACCCAAACCAAAACAAACTAAAAAACAGGGGAAATCCCTAAGAGCAAGAGTCTGAAGTGACCCCAGCTCAGCCAGGGCCCGAGCACCCCCAGATAAAGTCCCAGGGTTGCATCTTGTTTCTCAACACACCCCTTGCTGCAGTTAGGTGCTTGCAGGATCAGGGCTACCCAGCTCAACTCTATTAATGGAACAATAGGGAAATGTCAAAGCAAAAAGCTCCTAAATTCAGTTTATCAGTACAGTGTATGCCTGATATGTGAGTCAGGAAACTCCCTGCCAGCTTTGCCACTCCTCAGACAAAAGATGGCTCCTTAGCAAAACCAGGGCCCACAGCATCCCCTGTCTGCAGCCAGACCTGCAGCTCTTTTCCCCAAAACTGCTCTTCCTGATGTTTCCAGGGAGTCTTCTGTTTGGTTTAAGGGAGTCAGAGTTATGAACATATTTTGCTCACCTCAAATTAGCCACCAGCTTCAGCCTCAACTCGTAATGCTCACAGGTGGCTTGGCTGGGCCCATCACCATGTCCAGCCAAGCCCTGCTGGTGCTGCTGGCTATTTGAGGAAACACCTTCTCTGTTTCCACAGATGAAGTCCTTTCCGTGGCTTAACTTCATTTTCTGGTCACAAATTTAATAAGAGAGACAATAAAACGTTGCACATTGCAATGTGCTCTCACAGGGAAGGGAGAGCCCTTAAGCAGAGTGGGAACATCAAGGCCTGAGTCACAGAGAGCAAGTCAAAGGGAAAAAAATAAAAACAAATTATAAACATGAGGAAAAAATCATCAACAGAGGCCCATGCAGAAGTGTCTCTCTGGCATGGGCAAAAGTAGAAAAACTCCAGAGCTTTTGACACCTCGTTCAAGCACCTGAGAAAGGAAACCTCCATTCTCCAGGGAGAAAATTTCCTTCTCAACAAATGTGACTGAGTTGCTCTACTGATGTCAACAAAAGGAGGGTAGTTTGATCACTAGAGCTGCTTTTGGGTTGCTGAGGATCTCCTGCTGAAGCTGGCAATGGTTTGAGCTTAATTTTCTGATAGTTTGTCTTCAGTGACAGCATTTATCACCTCTTATTCATTGCTGAGGTAGCTGAGATCACTGTCCCTCTCAGGTGCTGGGAACAGAAAATTCTTTCTGTGCAGTATTCAGAGTGAAAAAAGAACACGGGTATTACTAAGAGGCAGCTGCTGTTGGTGGGGAACATGACAGTTCCACCCAGCTGAATGACATTACAGGTTTGCAGATGGCAATTGGCACAGTACAGGAAACATTCTTCTCCTTAACTGAGTCTGTTAAAAGATCAGCCAGGAATGAAGTAAGACAGACAGAGGTCAGGATGGAAGAAAAGCCTTTGCAGACCCGATGGAAAGTGCTGGGAGACCCTGAGACACCCAAGCCCCCTCACTCAGGCGTGCACAGGGTGATTCCCAGCACCCATTTCAGTCACCCAAACTATTTAATAAACCACGAGCAGACTTCAGATCTCACAGAGATGTTTAGACTGAAAGCTCATACAGTGACAAACTTCTGGCTTAGAAAATGATTGTTAAAACCTGCTCTGGGCTTTTTTTTTTTTTTTTTTTTTTCTTTTTAACACATCCTCTCTTTTAGTGTGAGACCTGCCATCTGCCTACTGCCATTTGCCAGTTAAGGCTGCTGGATCAGCACCCACCACACTACTGTAATGTAGACAAAAACCTCCCAGGGGAGGGGATTCTCTGTGATTCTGTTTTCCACCCACACACTACTGGGCTGTTCCTCAAGAGGAGCAAGTGGCTTAGAGCTAGAGGCAGAGGGTAGGAGGACTCAGTCATTGATACCCTAAATACTGCCACACAGGTAGGCTTTTCTCTCTGGCACCAACATCCCAAAGTGCAAGCAGGGAATGCAGAGCCTGCCCAGCACCAGCCTCTCCATCACCCCTGCATCCAGCCCTGCATCTCCTCTGCCCTGTTTTTCAAGCAATAAGCAGTGCCCCTGAGAGCTGACAAAAACATCAGCTTGCCCACAGCCCTCTCAGCTGACTTGAAACACGGCCAAATGCTCCCTCCTGGCATCGGTTTCTCACCTGCAAGCTCAAGAATCATTCCTGTGATTTCCATCCCTGCCTCGCTCCCCAGAAACCAAGCTGGGGAAACAGCACAGGGGCTGTGTGTGCAAATAGGGGGGGCTGAGTGTGCAAACAGCACAGGGGCTGTGTGTGCAGACAGGGGGCTGGGGGTGTGTGCAAACAGGGGGGCTGTGTGTGCAAAAAGGGGGGGATGAGTGTGCAAACGGGGGGCTGTGTGTGCAAACAGGGCAGGCTGTGTGTGCAAAAAGGGGGGGCTGAGTGTGCAAATGGGGGTGCTGTGTGTGCAAATAGGGGGACTCACCACCCAGCATGCAAGTAAATTCATATCCCTTGCTCCTTTCTCACCTGCCTGGAGTCCAATGCATAGAGCAGACTGTTTAAAAAAAAGAATTTGAATTAAACAGCAGTCCTAGCCCCTTCTGGGAGGATTCCTGAAAACCAAGTGTTTGGATTAATTGTGCTGAAAAGCCTCTGCACAAACAGCCAGCTCTGCTGTAGCACTGCTGCTCTGCCTTAGTAATTTCAGTTCCTGCTGTGGGGGGATATTTATCTCCTTCCCCTTGCAACACAGAAGCCATTTCTCCAGTCAAACCCCTTCATTACAGATGGTTATTTTCTCCTTGATCATAAGGCCCCTAATAGTCTGTTTCATGAGGAGGCGAAGCACAGCACTGAAGGATGAAGGCAGAGAAGCAATCCTGCTCCTGCCAGGGCCCTCTCTCCCAGGATTTTAAGCTGTTTGCAAAGCCATGCAGGCTGCACATCACTGAGATTACACTGACCAGGTTATTCTGATTTACTGGAGAGAGAGAGAGAGAGGGAGAGGGAGAAGGAGGCAGGGAACTGGCACACCAAGGATGTGCTAATGTGTACTGCACTCCAGAAGGCTCAGTGCCTCCAAATACAAAGGGGTTAGAAACAATGGTTTTGGTAAGCATGACAAATCACATGGAGCCGTTCCAATTTTATTAGAGGAAACATTTTCAAACGCATTGATTAAATTAGGAATGATGACTCGGACCTAAAGATACAAACCTCTAATCTCATCAGCAGTAACAACCTCCTGAAAGAGAAGGGAGGAAGTCAGCTCCTGGAGGCCCAGACAAAGAGCAGGCAGGAGACAAAGCCCCTCACCATGATCCCCACATGTCATTGCTTCAGCTACCTCTGATGTGAACCATTGTTTGAAATGTCAGAGTTCTGGAGCTCCACCAAGCCTCGAGGCACCTATTTTGGTCCAACAGCAGCCTGTAATAAAAGCAGTAAGTGCTATTCCGTGCATATTCACTACCAAGCACGTGGAAAATTGGATGTGTTCAACCTGTAATTGGCTTCTGGTGGGCACCTTCCAGTCTCCAAGTTGCACACAAACCCCCCCAGCCCAAACTGCTGAAGAACAAGCAGCAGGGAGCCAGCTGTAAGGTGCCATTCACCTTCCCACTCCCACACCGCCACCATCCCTCTCACACAAAGTCCCAGCACCAACCTCCTCCCACAGGGCTGCTGAGAGGAGGGAGAGAAGGGGAGATGCAGCCCTTTCATTGCACAGAAAGCTTCAGGATTGCTCTGATTGCTCCTTACACCTCCCTGATGATGACAGACAAAGAAAACCAGAACCACTGAATGGGCCTAACCTGTAAACTGTGTTTCAAGGTCAAGAGTAGGGAGACCTGGGCTTGGAAAGGAGCAATGAGGCAAGAGAGGGTGACCATGCATCTTCTTAAATGTTCTTCTGGGTACTGGAGGTGACCAGAGCTTGTTCTTGGTTTTTGGTTTTTTTTTTCCTTAATCTGTAATTCCAGACTGGAGGTATGAGCCTGCTTTCTTTTTCTTCCCTATCCCTTATCACAGGAATAAACTTTCTCTTATTAGTCTGTATCTGTCATTAAACTTGCAGTATATGCAAACCCTGATTAGGGGTTTTTTTGCTTTCATTTTTTTTTTTTGTATTATCATCCTCTGTTCTGTTGCAACAGATGTGAACTACATCTACTGTGTTACACATAGGAAATATTTAGCACAAACAAAAAGGGGATGCTGGCTACCCACATACATTAAACACCTGATAGTAAATGAAAATAATACACGTGGTAGTGCAGCTGCACAACATTTTGATAACTGAGCCTGTCCTCCACCTCTCCAGCCACTGAGTTTCAGTCTTTTTTGGTATTCTTGAGTTATCTTTTTTACATTGTAAACAAAGAGACTTTGTTTCCAAGCTCTTCCTATCTATATTTTTCCCTTGAACTCAGCTGAGAGACATAATGAGGACAGAAAATTGATCAGTGAGTACATTTTATGCTTTATTTGAAAGCACATAATGTTTCTCCCAAATCCTTGTTGGAGGAAAGATGTCTCAGGCAAGTCTTTCTCTTCTATAAAAATACTGAAAAGACAGAAGGAAGAGATGCTGAGGGAAGATGATGTTATAAATTTTATTTCTATGTCTAGAAAAATTTTGACCTAATAAGCTGAGTTGTCCCTTTATTTTCAAACAGCTGATCACACAATTTAGGCTATTTACTAGGAGCTATGGTTTACTTGTTTCTTTTTTCTATATTTACAACTTTTCACTGATCTGCAGCCTATAGAGAAGCAGATACAGTCCCATCTTTCCTGCTAGTGAAGTCCTGTTTACTCTTAGTGTTTACAGCTGGTTACCCTTAAAAAAATACCCAACCCAGTAGGCTTAAAACTTTCTTTTCTATTGCTTACTGCAGTAATTAATGGGTAGGAAATATCTGTTGGATGGCAGCATCCAGATGTTGCAACAGGGCTGCACAGGGTGGGTGCCCTATGAATAAAAAGAGGCAATAAATGGCCTGAAGGGTTGACAGCTGAGATCACTTGCATTAGTCCCAGTTTTGAAAACAAAATCTTCCTCAGAAGGAAATTTTTAAGAGCACTCAGAATATCCACTGTCTCATCAGTGAGGCTGTTAACACAGAATAACTATGTTAATAGTAAATAAAAATAAATCCTGTGTTAATAAATAAATACAAATTGCTCAGAGCAGTAACAGTTAATTATGCAGTTTGGGGTAAAGCCTAATAATGGCCTTTATCTGTTTGCTGAACGGGGAGGAGACATTTCCCATGTTAGCCAGGAGTCATTTTTAATTTCAACTAGAAAAGAGGTTGTGAAAAATGAAAGTATAGTTAATTGCCCAATGATTTCAAAACGTGCATTAAATCAGCTCATCTCACCAGGCTCCATTTGTACTGGATTGTTCAAGATACCCTTTTAAATTGATTGCTACATGCAAATTTCTTTATTCATTGGCAAGACAGATAAATAAATAAATAAATAAAATTTCAAAAGGGGGTTTAAGCAATTAATTTGGCTGTAATTGATTATCCCCCCGTGCCATTTGCATCTGTCCAGGCACCCCTTACACTCCCCACTAAATCCAGCTGCACACACCCAGCCCCCCAGCTCTGTTTTCTGCTGGGGAGGTTTGGCAAAGGGAAGGCAGCTGGCAAAAGCCACCAAATGCCTCAGCTGAAGCTGACAGAGATCCTGCTGGGCCCCTGCCAGCTCTGATGGTGGGGCAGATAAAGAGCTCTGCACTCCAGGTAGCTCATAAAGAGAGATTAAAGCCAGGCAGTCAATGAGGCAGCTCCCTTCTATTTGCCCACTCAAGCAGAACAATTTCCCCTCCAGATTAATTTCTGCACCAAGAAAGGTTGGGGTTGGCTGCCCCAGGGGAGGCACAGGAAAGCTGCAGCCTTTCTGGGCTACCTGAGACCCAGGGGTATGCAGACCCAGAGGCAGTGATCATCAAAATAACTTGAAAAGCATCTTAAAGAGTCCATCCGGACTGATGGGAAGGTCCATCCCAGTGGGAGATTTTCTCTGCTCCTTGCAAAGGTGGCTTTGAGTGATGAGGGAGCAGGAGACAAGTGTTAGGAACCTGCTGCCTTCTTCCAGTCTGTCCAGAATGCAGAAGAGGCAGCTGAGACCTTAGAATGACAGAAAAGCCACCTCCCTAAGTTTCAATATCCCTTAAACCTCTCCATCAGAAGAAATAAAAGAGAGGGGGAGAAAAAAAGTGATAGAGCAACAGCATTTCACAGCCATGCAATGAATGACTGTCCAGAAAGCCCACTCTGGCTGTGCTGTTCCCCCAAATCTGCAGAGCACCACCCAGCTCCAGCTCACATCAAAAAAAAGCACTTGGCCACCCAGCAAAGGAGCCCACTGAGCAGTGGCTTCACACCAGGTCACAGCAGGACAGGGACACCAACACCCCAGTAACCAACTGCTTGATGAATCAAGATTTTGTGGGTGTTCCTTGACATTTCTGAGGAACTGCAGTGTGATCATCACAGAATCATAGAACTGGCTGGGTTGGAAGGGACCTCAGAGCTCATCAAGTCCAACCCTTGATCCACTCCCCCTGTGGTTCCCAGCCCATGGCACTGAGTGCCACATCCAGGCTCTTTTGAAATATCTCCAGGGATGGAGAATCCACCCCTTCCCTGGGCAGCCCATTCCAATCACCCTCTCTGGAAAGAAATTCTTTCTAATGTCCAACCTAAACCTCCCCTGGCACAACTTGAGACCTCTTGTGCCCTCTTGTCTTGCTGAGAGTTGCCTGGGAAAAGAGCCCAACCCCCCCTGGCTCCAACCTCCTTTCAGGGAGTTGGAGAGAGTGATGAGGTCTCCCCTGAGCCTCCTCTTCTCCAGCCTCAACACCCCCAGCTCCCTCAGCCCTTCCTCACAGCACTTGTGCTGGATCCCTTCCCAGCCTCCTTGCTCTTCTCTGGACCTGCTCCAGCACCTCAATCTCCTTCCTGAGCTGAGGGGCCCAGAACTGGACACAGGACTCAAGCTGTGGCCTCCCCAAGGCTGAGCACAGGGGCAGAATCCCTTCCCTGGACCTGCTGGCCACGCTGTTCCTGAGCCAGCCCAGGATGCCATTGGCCTTCTTGGCCACCTGGGCACACTGCTGGCTCCTCTTCAGCTTCCTGGCAATCCAGACTCCCAGGTCCCTTTCTGCCACTCTGTGCCCAGCCTGGAGCTCCCCATGGGGTTGTTGTGTTGAACCTCATCCCGTTGGGATCAGCCCAACTCTCCAGGCTGTCCAGGTCCCTCTGCAGAGCTGTGTGCTCTCAGACACAGTGTGCTGCAGGAGTCTCTTTGGAAGCACTCAGATTTACTTTCAGTGACTGCACATTAAGGATGGGTCATCCTGAACTCTGCGAGCCACAAACACATTTCCAGTGCTTTCAATTTATTTTTAATTAATTTCAATTAATTTATATGTGGAAACAGACCCCACCTCCAGCACCAAGGGTCTCAGGTCCCCAAGTGAGCTGGAATATGCACCTTCTAACTGCAAGCCACTTAGTCATTTCAAAGCCAGGAAAAGCAACAAAAGCCCACAAATAAATTGTGTTTCAGTCACTGCTCAAAACACTATATAGACATTTCTTCCCAGGACCTCTGACCTTTACTCAGTATCTCACAGAAAATAAAGTGAGCCCTGCTTAGGAGCACATTTTCCTCTCCTTTCCTATCTTCAGCCCTCATGGTAAAGAAACTCTTAGGAGCCAGAAGGAGAAGAAACCATGGTTTCCTCCAGAGCTCAGCCTGTTCACCTTGCTCCTCCAGGAACTGCCATGTCCTACAACAGAGCTCCCAAGTCACTCAGGGATTTCTCCTTCCAAGTAGCATAAGCTTTTAGGATTATTTTACCTAATTCTTGCCAACACCTGCACTGCACAATGTCACTTTACTACCCTTAAGCTGTCTATTCATGGGAACACTTTCCAGATGGTCAGTGATTAAAATGAACTTGCTTTTCTGGAGAAAATGGTGCACTGAAGTAGTACTGAACCCACAACTTAAGGAACTGAAAACTGATTTTTTTTTTTTTTTTTTTTTGGTGAACATTTCAGTTACATGTAGTTTGGGGTTTTTCCTCCCTCCTCCCATGGCATATTCTCCCTCCATTTTTATTTTTACAGGGAAAACCAGCAAGGACCCAGCACTTGCTCAGAACTACACTGAACAGATTCATCTCTCTTGCTCTTTTATTCCTTCCCACCACTGCTGACTCGGTGACACATTCACCTACTTAAATTCTGCTCCAGCTCAAGTTGTGAGGCATTAATGTGGTTTTCATTCCCAAGGAAAAGAAGACTTAAAAAGGCTGTTCTCACTTTTCTGAAGCACACACACATACACACTAACAGAGCTTCCCCTGGCTAGTGCATCATTAGTATCTCTTTCTAAGAATTCCACTGCTTGCAAATTGATTATTTTCAGGGAAATGTGCTTGGTGTAAAATCTTGCACAGAGGTGTTGATAGGAAGGAAATGGTCTCTTACTGACCACCTTCCAAAAGAGATTAACTCACACACAGGAAAAAAGACTAGAAAAAGCCTGCTCTCCCATGCTCATTCATACAACCTGACAGGAAATCCATCTCTTAGCCCCATCCCTTTAGAAATCAGAAGGAACAAACCCCACGTTTCAAGTTAACAAAGAACACCCCAGTGTCACCACAAATATTTGCCTAAATGTGTTTCTGGAGAACTTACATGTGGATAATCCAGGTAGTGTGTTATGCAGAAGATTACAGCTTCAGGGAAAAAAACAGAACAAACCAACAGAACTTACAAAACTTCCTATTACTTGAGGTTTGTTTTGTTTTTACACAAATGCAGCAAAAGAGTTATGCAGGACATGCACATGGGGAAAGCCAAAGCCATGCAACTTAATCTCTAAGTCCACACTAAAACCACAGACTACAGCTGGAGCTGCAAATAGAGCCTTAAGAAATCAGGTTCTTATTCACAAAGCCAGGTTTTCACATTTTCATGTTGTAAAACCCCTTTTGAAGTGGAATACCAAAGTACACCTTAGAATTTGCTTTAAAAACCTGTTTCATTGTAGATTTCACCTCACTCTGCTCACACACATAAGACTAGAGAATGATTCAGTATTTTGCAGGAGCATGATACTGTTATGCTGTGGCAAAAAACATTTCTTCCAATGTATAATCCTCATCTGAGATAACAGAGTGATTGATGCTCAAGTAAAGAATTTCTTCCAAATTTCATTTTAGGTCAAGTATCTGATTTTTCAACACGTGCAAAAGAAAAAAAAGAAGTTGTCTTCTAGTTGTAACATGAAGCTGACATTTCTGAAATGCCAGCGGGTTGGTTTCCAATTTTTGCCAGAGGAAAGCCTGCCAATATTTCTTCCAGCATCCCAAAATTTTCCCTGTCATTGTTTTGCAACAGTGGGACTCACCCCTCAGAGCACAGCAACCCTCAAACCCCTCTGAGACCAACACCAAGCACAAAGGCCCCAAAACTGCTTTCCCTTTATCAGGGTCAAAGTTATCTTAACTTGGGGCAAAACTCCAGAAATTTCACAGTGCCTAGAAAGCCACCCTTCAGAACAGCCAAGAAACACCCTCGTTCAGGTATGTTGTGTCTAAGTGCCTCTGAAAATCAAATTTAGCCTAGAAATGCTCTGAAAATGAATGGCTAATGTGATTTGTATGCTTTATAACCCATTAAAGCCCTGCAGCTGCCTACAGGGAACACTGGACCTGGCTCATTCATGTTGAGGAGGTTTCTTTTGGGATCACTTTCTTCTTTTTGCAACCTGCAAAGCCACCTCTGACTCGAATGGCACAAAGAGAATTGAAATTTCCAGTCCCAAGCAGCCCCGAGGCTGAGCATCCAGCCTCTGCTGGAAGGAAACAAAATCCCACCTCAACAGAGGGGAATTACTGCCCATGTCTTGGCTTGTTCTAGGGATGCACCCTACAGCAGCTCTGAGTAACCAAAAATGTGCAACCAAAATAAGCAGTTCTGCAGGTGACAGGGACCAGATCCTTTTCAGCTGGCAGGCAGTAGGGACAAGCTGTTTGGAGAATTTACATGTGGATAATCCAGGTAGTGTGTTATGCAGAAGATTACAGCTTCAGGGAAAAAACAAAACAAAAACAGAACTTACAAAAATGCCTATTAGTTGAGGTTTGTTTTGTTTTTACACAAATGCAGCAAAAGAGTTATGCTGGGCATGCACATGGGGTTCTGCACCTGCAGAAATTCAGTGCAACTCCAGGGCTTCAGAGGCATTTGATTTGGTTCAAGAGTAACCAAATGTCCTGGTTTGGGCCAGGATAAAGGTGATTTTTCTGAGTTTCTTGTCGATGGTTGAACTTGCTGGGGTTGACAGCAAGTTTCTCAAATGGAGTTCAACCATCGACAAGAAACTCAGAAAAATCACCTTTATCCTGGCCCAAACCAGGACACCAAATGAAGCTGGCTGATGAAGAGTCAGAGTTGTATCAGGCACTGGGGTGTTTAAAGATGAAGAAAGAGGCATTTCAGTTGGGAGAACCAAAATAATTGAACATCACCAGTCCCATCGTGTGGTGCAGCACAGGTACAGAGCACAACTGAAGAGTGCACTGGAACTGACCCACACAAAACCTCTCAGAGTTACTCTCTGGGCAACACAAGGTGGTTTAGGGTGGTTTTTTTCTGAAAGAAACCCACTACATGGGTTAAAATACACAAGATTCACCCCATTAGCAAAAAATAAACCAGAGGTGAAGGGACAATGCTGTGGAGGTCCTTCCCATGCAACCTGCTGGGGCTCTCACCTGAGGGAGCCTAACATTTTCCTGGGGCTCAGAGGCATGGAAAACACCAAGGGATTGGAAAACAGCAGTTTATTCTTCAGAAGTCCCAACATGCACAGGATGTCCATTAATTCACCCCACCAAAGTTTCTCTGTTGGTTCAAACTCTGACATGAAAGATAGGGAAAGACTGAATATGGAAAGGAAGGCAAATTTTGAAAAAATAAACGTGGGAGAGAGGGAAAGCCTTCATTAAATTTAACTCAAAAGGAAATAAGCTTGATTTGTGAAAACCACAATGGAAGGGAGTCTTCCCTATGACCCAAAGCACATCTAAAAAGATCTCTCCCACAGGCAAGGTGAAGCAACAGCATTTTTCCAGCATGGCTGTGGAACAGCTTCCAAGTCTGTTCTGATACTGTAATCACTGTTAACCACAAATCCCCACATCTCTTAGCTGCATAACTTTTAAGAAGCTTAAAAAATGAAAGACCTCTTCCATTTGGTCTACATGGTACCCGAGTTCAACTGGTGAGTCCTACAGTCAGTAATGCAGCCTGAATTCCTAACCAAAACCTCCTCTAGAAGCCATGGGTCCTGTCTATTGAGGAGCTGTGTTTACCACCAGAATGCTGGAAATGAGAATAAATTTCAACCTTCCTGTGCTCATTAAAACAACGAGAAAACTGCTGCCTGGAGCAGCAAATGGTAACTTGTTATTGCTGATGAAGACAGCAGAGCTCATTTGTAAATACAATAAATGCTATTTCAGCTCCTCTGGCCCCGAATCAAAGAGCCAGCGTGCTCTTCATTCACAAAGAAAAAGTGATGGGATTTGTACAATCTGCAAGTGTCTAAATGTGGTGTTTATCCCAGCAAAGTGCAAGGCTATGCAGAACAGGATTCTCTGCTCCTTGAGGCCAGGATGGCTTTTGACTCAAATGGAAACAAAATGAAACTTTGCTGGGAGAGCAGTCGAGGGGACCTATTGTGGCCAGAGCTCTAGGAGCAAAAATAAAGCAACCTGTAGTGAAAAAACACAAGTGAAACACCGTGTTGTGTAATAGCTGCGTGTCCCTTCAGGAAAAGGGACATGTGCCACTCTGGTTGGAAGGCACAGCTGCTCACATGCAGCCAGGCTTACACCCTGGCACCATTTCTATTGCTCTTCACTCTCTGAGCCAAGGAAACCTCAAAGAAGCAACATGAAAGTCATGCAGATTTCAACCACAGTTATTTCTGGAGCTGCCAAAACCAGAGGGGAATGGCCTCTGCCCCATGGTCTTAATCAGCTTAGAAACAAAACACAGGAGCATTTTCTCACCCTCTCGCATCACCGACCCACCCGGAACACTTTGATCCCCAAACAAATGATGCTACAGGGAACTGTTCAGTAACCAGGGCCACGGGGGAGACACTGTGACAGAGCTGCTCCCCTGGCTGGCAGCAGGGTCTGCAGCACACCATGCCCCAGGCACAGACACACCACGTGCACTGACACCACGCCAGGGCCCACTCTGGCACAAACCATTCAATATTCCATGTGGGTTCTCTGTAGCTGAGAATCAGAGTCACAGAATATTTAGGAAGAGAGCTTGGAAGAAATTGGAAGCATTGGAATGGGCTGCCCAGGGAAGGGGTGGATTCTCCATCCCTGGAGATATTTCAAAAGAGCCTGGATGTGGCACTCAGTGCCATGGGCTGGGAACCACGGGGGGAGTGGATCAAGGGTTGGACTTGATGAGCTCTGAGGTCCCTTCCAACCCAGCCAGTTCTAGGATTCTAGGATTCTATGAAACCCCCAAGATCACCCAGTCCAACCTTTGACTAACACCACAGCCAGCTACTAAACCCTGTCCTTAAAGGTCCAAATGCCTTTTAAATGCCTCCAGGGATGGTGACCCCACCACTGTCCTGGGCCATCCCAATGCCAACACTGCTCCATCTCTCACCATTACTGCAGGACTTGGATCTGCTGTTTCTTTCACTGCAAAATCCACCATTCTAATAAGTATGGTAGAGCAGGGTGAGCTGTGAGGGACATCTGGATGAACCTGAGCTGAGACTATGATAGTTTTTTCACCTGGGTTTCAAGCCTTCAACCTATTACACTGAACAAGGGCAAGGCCCTTTCCCATACTCATAGGAGGGCAGTGAAATTATGCATTCAGAGCTAATTATCTGCTGTGCTGCTTAAACCCTGTCATTACATACACTGAATAAGGAAAATGCAAAATGTGGCTCCCAGGCAAGCAAGACAGACAGAGGGGGAGTGTGAAAGACACCAAGTGAAGGACTGCAATGCCCCAGACAGCTCCTGGACAAAACTCTGCTGTCCAGCAGGGCCAGTGCAATGCTGAACCATGTTGGGTCTTCTGGCAGAGGCTGAGCTGTGCTGGCATGGCTGAGGAACCAGCTTGCAAGGCAGTGAGGCACGTTGGTGCTTTTTTCTCCTCTGGTTTTCCTCATTCTGCACATTTGTTGTAGTCCAGAGGAACTGCAAAGTTTTGAAAGCCAAGGAAACCAGGCAGCCCCAAACTTGCAGAGAAGAAACTTGTTCCAGAGGATGCCAGGAACAACCAGCAGTGCCCCATGTGGTTCCCAGCCCATCTCCTGCTCCCCTGGGGCAGCAGGAGCATCCTCACAACCTCCAGAGGTGGCAGATTTATCTCCTCTTCCAGTGAAGCCTGGCAGAGCTGCAGAGAGCTTTGCTGGAGGGAGCAGGCAGGGAGGAAACGTGTTCTCTCCTGGCACAAACACAGCTGTTTCCACAGATGCAGAAATGCTGATTTTGTTTCAGGCAGGGGTGTAAAATCCAACTGGTCCTCCACATCTCACCACTGGTTCTGGGAATCGAGGCCAGAAATCCTGAGGAAAAGAGCAATTTATCTATTTTTTTAATGACCTGGAAATGTCTGTGAAGAAATGATGGCAAAACCAGGCTTCAGAATGTTTCTCCAGCCACGGCCACAAGATCTCCAGCAGTTCAGGTGTCCCTCTGCAGGCTTCTTCAAAATGCTTCCCTGGAGTTTTGCCAACCCTGAGTAAAGCCATGGCAAGTTGCCCTGATTCCCAGCAGGACTGACACCAGGATGAAAATGGAGGCAAGCTTCAGGGTAACAATAAACAAGTGGTGTCCTTCAGGAGGGGGAAGTTAAACTCCAAAACTCATTTCTTCCAAGATAATGACAGTGATGAACACCAGCCCAAAAGGATGCTGCACCTCCAAAAAGATGGCTTTTTAAGTCATAAAAAAAACCAACCTGGGAATGTCTGGTGCTTTGTCACAGTGAATATGTACTTGATTTTAAAAGTTGACCAAGCAGCAGGGCACCAGAGTTGTTTGCTCTGTCCTGGTTTGTGCTGTGGGTCCAAACGAGTACAGACAGTGTGGGTTGAGATGGCCCACAGGGTAAGAGGCACCACGTGGAGGTAAAATTGCCAAGCAGCAAAAGAAGCCAAGTTCCATTAATCACCAACAAAGCATCCTGATGCTAAACACTTCACATTCATCCTTTCCTGTGCTTTTCACTTTGTGGTTTATAATAAACAGAACTTGGCTCTGGAACCTCAGCAAATCCCTATACAAAGCCACATTTTTCAAACTGTCATCCCTGGTAGTCTTGCACCCTCCCGATCATCCACAAATATTTCTCCATATTTATTTACATGATGTATGTTAAGAGCCTTTTTAATTATCCTCCCAGCCCAACAAACAAGCCCTCACAATAATTCAGACCCTGGCACTGTCTCTCCATGGCAGGCAGCCTCATGCTCAGCAGAGGAGGGAGCTGTTTTTTTTTAGCATGTGTGTGGGCAAAGCTTTTCAGAACCAGCAGACACTGGAGACATCTTTTACTCCTTTTTTTTTTCCTGTTCCCTGTCCCTTTGTTCACAGCAGGGAGCCCACCTGGGAAAATGCAATGCCAAATGTCTTGAGATAGTCCCCAGGTGTTTATACAAGAAGTACATATTCTGTGACACCTGGAAAGCTGGCCAGGCTCCCCAGGCTGTACATTTCAGGGTACTGGGAAGCAGGATCTTTGAAGGATGTCAGGATCCTGTGGATCAGCTGGGATGATCTCATCTCACCTTCCAGCAGCAGTGTGAATTTTGCACTCTCACATTTTAACTGAGAAGAAAAGAAACCTTTGGATTTCCACAGAGCAGCCATCATCTCAACAAAGGCTGAGAGGTTTTGTCTCTTCCCCTTGCCTCCCATCACATCATTTGCACCACCCTTTTCCTTAGATCTTGCACATGGTAGGAAATACTCAGCAGCAAGCCCTTAATTCTCTTGGTTCCTCTGTCCACCTGACCCCACACTCCTCTGCCTTTCCCATGTCCTTGCCCACAGTCACACAGCCTGGCTCCCCCAGGTTTCCACAGAAGTGACTGCAGCTCATACACACAAAATCTCCTGTGGGCCCTCTTCTTCTGTATTACTGTTCTTTAATTAATTGCCAGAGCCCAGCAATAGCCAAAAAATGGGAGATGTCAGAGTTGCCAGGTAAAGGTGAATCTGTAGCCCAGATGTGGAAGTGCCAGAACTCTTCATGATGGATGCACATGGAAAAATGGTCCCTGACAGGAAAAGCTTCCTGTTAATACTAGCTAAGATTAGGCCAGCTTCTTCCTTGTGGTAACTCTGATCTGAAAAATGGAATTGAACTAGAAACTGAGTTACCATTTCCATCAAATCATCATCATCATTTTCAGCTACACTTCTGCTCATCCTCTTCCCAGGGCTTCAGCTCCCTGGTGGAGGAGGAGGAGGCCATGAGAGCAGGGAGAACATGAGGTGCCTTATGACACATCTGTCTGTACATTCTCAGGGTGGGAAAGGCTTAAACACTGGCAGTAGCATCATCAAAATTACCAGGGACTTAGCATAGGGCAGTTCAAAGGAAAAGAGAGTGTTGAGGTTGATGGAATGCTGAAAGCTCTTGCAAATTTCTTGCCATTCAAATGGAAGCCTCAGCTGTCACAATCAGCAGACTGCAGCAACCAGAGATAAGAGACAATGTACCTTGGTTCCCAAGCCAGGGCTGTTAAAGCCCTTACTCAGTGAAGCACTTGAGTAAAGCTCAGGATTCAGTGGGCTGCTTGCTCTCCTGCACATCAGTGCTTCCTCAGAAACAGCCTCAAACTTCCAGAGGAAGTGGGGAGCAAATCTCCTGTTTGCTCAGCTCCACAGAGACCAAAAAGCTCCTGGGTTTGCCAGGGCAAGATTCTTCAATAAAGACACTAAAACTGGAACAAAACAAAACAAAACAATCCTCAAAATCCTTTTGAGGATTTCTTCTCACCCTCCGGTGCAGAAGTCCCCACCCTGGCAGAACAGTGCACTGCAAAGCATGCCCAAGTCCTCAGGGATTTAGGTTGTTCTAGTTCTGAGCTGTTTCTGTCCTCAGCCCAGAATCAGCAAAGCACCAAAACCTCATAAAATCATCACTATGTCTTTATAAGCTGCCTTGCAGGCTGAAGTTCAATGTAAGGCCATTTAATTGCTCTCAGAACAAACCCCACAGGGCACAGTCCAACGGTCCTGTGTTAAAACTCAAGCTGCAGACCATGGGCATCTTGCATCACTGGCAACTGAACCATTCAGTTGGGCTCTAAAGAGACACTTGAGATAGGAGCTGCCTGTGCCCTCGTGATGCTGAGTATTTATCCCTGCTGGATCCTCAGTGCATGGAGTAACAAGCTGTAAAAACATGTCAGCAGAATTTGAGCTGAGTTGCCAAGTGTCAAAATAGGATACCATTTAAACATTTGCAAACTCTGCTTAGGATACAGCAGCACAAGGCAAATATGCCACCATTAGCATTTAAAAAATAGTTTCTGAATGAAAGGAAGCTTTAAAAATAACTCTGTTTTCTCCTGGCAGCCCTATGTTAATAGATCCTACTTCTAATTAAAAAAAAGCCTCTTGTATGCAGGCAGAAAGGCATCACCATCTTCTTATGCAATTTAAGCTCCTCCAGCAAAGCAAATCAGACACGTTGGGCCACCTCTCACTTCTCCCTGACAAACCTGGAAGGGCTTGTGCACAGGTTGGCATCTCCCAGTGCTCCAGATGTTTCCAGGTGACAGTCAGTTGTCAGCAATCCCTTTCCAGAGATCCTTTTCAAGTGATCCACATCCCATCACTGAGAAACATGATTAGCCTCTCTTACCAATAAATCAGCTGAGCCAGAGAGAAATGGATTTGTTGATCCATAATCATGAGACTACCACCTTTACCATCATCACTACCACAGCAGACAGAGAAGTGTTAAAGTAACAGGAATCAGCACCAAACCAATAAGTAGGAAAAAGGGATTCCTACCAAAAAGAAGAGTGTAATTATGTCATGAATAACACCACCCCCATGTGTAACTCCAGCCCCTCCATACCCACAGGATGCATTGCTGAGCAGTGCCAACATTTCTCCAGACCATTTTCTGCCCGTGCTGCAAAAAACACTGAGCTGCTTAATGTATCTTTAAGTACGCTGGTTTTTTCCTTTTCTCCTCCTTATCTTCTCAGGTATCCCAGCCAGGTCTGTGGTTTGTAAACACTGCTAACTAATTGAAGAATTATCTGCCCGGAAATCTGATGAGCTAAGCTAGAGAAAGCACTGCTACAATAGAGATGATTCATTTTGTTGCTATTTGCTAAAAGGACACAACAAACAGCTGTGAAGATCTAAAGTTACACTATGAACACGAAGTAACACTAAATTTGAGTAGGGCACTGAAACCAAAACCCTGGAGAAGCGAGAATCCTGCAAGTAATGTCCTCTGGAAAGCAAGTTATTAACCTGGCTTTTCATCTGTTGGGCCCAGCACTGCTTCAGTGGTAAATACACTGTCAGTGTTTTCATTCAGGATTTTTATAGACTTCATCATTCCTTTTCCCAAATAACTACTTGCTGTAGTTTAACAGATTCCATCTTTTACTTCATAGCTCAGACCAGAGACAGACACAAGGGCCACTGGTGCTGGAAAATACTGCAAAGTTGTAAAGTATTTTGGAGCTGGTTACTATACAGAATTTCTAAACAAGAGAAATCACTGTTAGAAGAGAATTCACTGTTAAAACCAGTTAAAATTTCAGTTTTTCTGCCCATGACAGGCCAAGTGCTGCAACAGTGCTCAGCATCTCCAGGCTGCTGCAAGCCCCACTTCACACCCAAATGAGTTACACCCGGGGCTTCAGCTCCAATCCAGCAGACTGCAGCATCATTTGAGAGAAGGAAGAATTTTTCCCCCAGGCAAGGAGACCAGCAGATGAGGAAGGAGACTGCTGTAAAACCAGAATGAAGAGGTGCCCCGGTGACAAGACACAGCCCTTCCAGGCTGCCCTTCCCCAATTAGCACTACAAAACCTGGTGCCTGGTTTTAGCTTCAAGGCTTCTCACAACATGGTATTTATCCACAGGCTTACACCCTTTTTAAGAAGCAGGGCCAAATTAGTATACACTGATTAAACTCCTTCACTTCAAAAGTGATGGGTGAGTTTGGGCTTTTTATGCTAAGATACCCACCCTGCCACACCCTGGAGGGGCCTGATTTTCATGCAGCTCCACTCCCCCTCTCTCCAGGAGATTCTTTCCTGCTGGGCCTCAAAGCAGGCAGCCAGAACCAGGGGCCAGACTGGAGAGCAGGGGCTGCACCATGCCAGCCTCATGCTTCAAATCCCAACCAACCCACTGCCTCCTCAAGTCCTTGTGTCTGAGCAAGCTTCTGAGCACAGCACCTGGCTTGCTGAGCCAGAGGATGAGACTACTGAGAGCTCCAGAGTGTTCTTACCCTCTTTTTGCTGCAGCAGACACTAAATCCTCAGTGATCCCAGGAGGAGCCTCCAGCTGCAGCCTTCTCACCACTGCTAGGAAGGCTGGAAACCCTGGGGTTTTACACTACCCATCACCTGCCTGCAAAACCAAGCAGCAAACAGGAAAGCAGTCCAAAGGAAAAAAAAAATGTAAAGGAGGAAGACATGAATTTTAATCAAATCACATGGGCAGACTGCACAGGGAAACATGGGGAGAGAAGGCAAACTTCAGTTCTGGGCCCCTCAGTTCAGGAAGGAGATTGAGGTGCTGGAGCAGGTCCAGAGAAGAGCAAGGAGGCTGGGAAGGGATCCAGCACAAGTCCTGTGAGGAAGGGCTGAGGGAGCTGGGGGTGTTGAGGCTGGAGAAGAGGAGGCTCAGGGGAGACCTCATCACTCTCTCCAACTCCCTGAAAGGAGGTTGGAGCCAGGGGGGGGTTGGGCTCTTTTCCCAGGCAACTCTCAGCAAGACAAGAGGGCACAAGAGGTCTCAAGTTGTGCCAGGGGAGGTTTAGGTTGGACATGAGAAAGAATTTCTTTCCAGAGAGGGTGCTCAGCCATTGGAATGGGCTGCCCAGGGAAGGGGTGGATTCTCCATCCCTGGAGATATTTCAAAAGAGCCTGGATGTGGCACTCAGTGCCATGGGCTGGGAACCACGGGGGGAGTGGATCAAGGGTTGGACTTGATGAGCTCTGAGGTCCCTTCCAACCCAGCCAGTTCTAGGATTCTATGATTCTATTTTGGATACACTAGGGAAGTACCTCTGGGTAGAGGCCCCATTGAAGCTGTGCTGGCTGGAGACACAGCTGCAAACAAGCAGTGCGGCTTCTACCAGTTCAGGTCATCAAGAAAGCTATGCCAGGGACAAGACAACTGTTCTGGTTGTTTTTTCACTGAAAATGTAGCTCCATTCTAGCTAAACTATCTTTTCTCCTATGGTTTGCCAGTCAAAAAATATCAAAAGCAAAAAGAAAATAAGCATCTATGCAACCAGCAGCTCAAGACAGCAAATTCAGTACAACAGGGGTTTATACATCTTCATCTGGTGCTCCCAGACTATTTCTAGCCAAACTCTGATAAGAAATCCATAATCCATTCTGGTAATTTTCTATTTCCACATAGTCCCCAGTGTCAGCACTGCAATCCTATAGCCAGGGAGTAAAGCAGGGAACTGACCCAGGTGCAAGCTCATCTTTGGCAGTTCAATGTGTGCAAAAATATATGCAATTATTGATGGTGCAAACTTGTACATCAGAACCAGGAACACCCCTGAAGGAGTATCAGGGGATGCTTTTACCCACAGAAGCAGTAAAACTCCTCCAGGAGTTTCAGAAACCATTCACCTCTATTTAACCTATCTTCCTCCTTCTTAATACTCACAAGGCACATGGCCAGTATTGATCACCAGTATCACTGATCACCAGTATCACTGATCACCAGTCCTTCCCTCAAGCTGTCAAACATAGCTATTGGCATCTTTCCAGAATATAGAAGTGCAGGAATTACTTTATTGATTTATATTAGAAATATTCTAATATATATTAGAAATATATATTAGAAATACAAAGCACTCTGGGCTGGGGCCCTCATTGCAGCCAAGCTAACAGGCAAAGTGCAGGAAGAAAGGACCCACAGCAGTCCAGAGAATGTGTGTAACATTATCCAGTATTTCTGTCATGCTGTACAGCTTTACATGGCTTAAGTAATTATAAATATTGCTATGAAGCATTCTACAGAAATATGAAATTGGTGCCCTCAACCCATCACAGGCTGGGGAAGAAGGCAGTGAGGCCAGCAGAGAGCCCTTCTGTGGCAAGGAGCAGCCATGAAGGGAGAGCCTGCTCTGAATTAAATGCAAGCCCTTTCCTTTTCTCTCTCAGCTGTGCCAAGAGAGGCAGGCAGATGAAATTAAACGTGAGGATTATGGCACTGCTTTCCTGTCTGGCCTTTACAGGTCCCCAGACAACACCCAGCCTCAAATGTAACCACTGAGTGTGTTCTATGGGCATAATTCCCAGGCTCTTTGCAAACAATGTGTTCTGTCAAAATAGCATCCCAACCAAGCATCTCTTGAACCACCCAACAAAGCCCTGCTTGATGTGCCACATTCCAGGAGGCACAGCTCAGTGTGATTTTTATCTGGGCATCACTGTCAGGGGCCCTTTAGGCCTTTTGTTGAAAAACTAACACAGCTCCACAACAGGAGAGAAAATATTCCTTTCTAAAAAAATCAAAAAAGACCCATCATACCATCTTTGGTGTCACACTTTGTGTTCTTCCTTCAGTGATCTAAGTGCTCACCTCCTAGCATCAGGGACTTGTTTCAGGGCACCTGTACTGACCAACCCACTCATATGAATCCATCTGGTGAGGCAAAAACCAGAACATGTTTTTTTCAGACACAAATATCTTCCACCTCCAGTATCTGTGTGTTGCCCAGCTGGCCCTAAGTTGTTAATCACCACCATCACCTCACTGGAAGCAGTGGGAGGCAGCACAAGAAAGAAAGGTGCTTCCTTTCTCCTGAGAGCAGGATGCTTCCACCTGAGGATACATCTCATTTTTCATGGCCCTGGAGGCCCACACAAGCCAACTGAGTACATTCCTCTCTAAAGATAGTGCACAGCTTGGAGGGAAGAGTCAATAGCAAAGTAAAAAAAGCCCTACCCAAGCTTCTCAAGCCCTCAGAAATCTCTGCACAATCACACCACGATGGCCAAAGCAGGTGACACAAAGGGTCTGTCTGCCTGCTTTGACAGCTCCTAACATGAGAGACCTACAGGTGGTGACCAGTGACACTGACCTGGTACAGACCCCCTGGACAACCTCTAGATAGAGAGATTCCTTGGGCCAGCAGTGGCATTTTTATGTTTAACAGCTCCCAGTCAATTTTTATATAATGATTCTGCTTTTTTTTGGAACCAGCTTAGCCTTTGACATTCCTATCAAGATGTATTTGGCAATGTATTTAAGCTTAATTACTCCTAGGATGAAAAAAAAATTAAAATGTATACTCTTTGATCCTGAAACTACCACCTGACAGTTTCATTTGAGGGACACCTCTGCTTTATTACAAACCAAACCAAGCAGTTGTTTCCAGCCTATTTTGTTCACAGTGCTCACAGTTTGGAGAGCTCTGCATCTCCTTCCTGTGGTCTCTTTTCTGGGATGAAGCACTTGAACATCAGGAAGTCTGCAGCTGATTTTTAGAAAACATTCCATCACACCTGGGGCTGGTTCTGTCACCCTACCCTGTGCCCTCCCAGTACCTCTAGGACTTGTCCAACCTGGCTGCCATGAGATGTGGTGACAGATTCAGTCAGTGCTGAGCAAGATTTTTAAGCAGAGTGAGAGCTTCTCATCCTTCAGAGCAGGATTTCATAAATGCCTGGTGGCATTACTGCTAGCCAGATGCAATCAGCATCCACCTGAGGGCCACATTCTCCCCCTAAAGTTCCAGCTTGATTAATAAAATGACATCCATCACTGTCTGGCTTGTTCTGTTTAATGATTTCTTAGAAGTGCTACTGATTAAACCTTCATTCCTGCAAAGAATGTGCAGAGTCAGAGCATTTCAATATTTCAATATTCTGATGCCCAAAGTGGCTGTCCTGACAGGGCAGGATTACCACTTTTTTGCTTTTTCTTTTTTTCCTTTTTATTTTGATGTCAGCACTGAGCCCAGGAGTGGAAGATTTCACTTGCCAGCCAGGCACTCACTGAGCTGCAAGTGGCACCTTACCAGCATGCAGGGCTCTGTGCTCATTGCTGCCCTGCTGCCATCCAGCTGCCAGAGCAGGCAGGATGGGAGAGCAATCTGAAATTCCTTTGCAAGAGGATGAGAGGAGGCAGAAGTGGTAGTTAAAGCTGGCACAAAGGATGCCACCCTTCCAAGAAGGTGAGTGCTGCTGGCAGAGCCTCAGAAGTGGCCACTGAAACACAAAAATGTTTTCTCAACACTTTTCCCTGAGCCAAGCCATGCAAGCTAAGTCTGTTGAGCAAAGGAAGGATGGATTTTGCACTCCCTCACAGCTCTTTCATTCCCCAAACAGACACCTGTTGGTCAGCACGCCCTTGGAGCTGTGACCCTGACCTTGTCAAACACTGCTGCCAACCAACCCTCAGCTCCTGCAGCCTGTGCTGGGGTCTTTGCAATCCAGTGGCTGCTCTGAGGAGGGGGGAAAATTGAGCCCCTTGCACATTAGGAGTGGCTTGCAAGGTTCTTCTTCCCCTGGAATGTCCACAGTTCCTTTTCTACCTCAGCATCTCTCTCCCTGCACTGTGGTTTGCATTCCTGCCTTCTCCTGCCAGATTGCTTGATTATTTTTTTATATCAGCCCAAACTAGGCCTAATACCTGCCTGGAGAGTATCAGTTATAACAATTACAGAATTTCTTACCTTTTTATGTTAACAGGGTTCTTAGTTCCTTGTTCTCTTACTTTGGGCTGAAGGAAAACAAAAGACACCCTCACCACTTGCTTCCAAGTTCCATATGCAAAGCCCTTCCTTGTCCACAACAGGGAAGGGAAGCCAGGACTGGGTCTCATTGTTGATCTGTACATGTCAAACAAATCCATTTCAAAACATCTCTGGTTTTAAATCCATGCAGCATGTTAATCCAGTGCCATGCAAGTTCTCTGGCTTTTGCTTTAAATCAGAAAGACACACATTACCAGTTCAAATGATTTATGAGAAATCCAAGCACATTGTATAAACTCTGGGGTTGCTTTGTTGGGTTTTTTTTAATCATGAAAGCATATAACTGTATCAGAACAAAAAAAAAAACCCACAACAAACTGGCAAATCCACCAGTGGTATACTAAGTAGGAATTATATTTTTAGCCTTTAATACTTTGGAGTATTTAAATTCATAGAGTCCCAAACAAACTGTCCCATCAGCCTGTAGCTAACATCTGATCAACCTGACCCACTAAATAGGGTTGGGCTTTGCTGCCTTTATTTCTTTTTAAATACTGGAAGGGCCTTGGAAGCCCCAGAGGCCTTTGGAGTTTCTCAAGATCTGTTAAAAATCAACATGATTGTTGCAGAGGGAGAGCTTCCTGAGCTCTCCTGTCATTTTTAGAAATACTGCCTCCCAGCCACAGCCACTTCTGCCCTGGCATATTAACTTCTGGTGTAGGGCACATGGAGTCCTGTGCACACATCAAGGGACAGTTGTGGCTTCTCACCTATGGATATGGAAAAGAGATTAACCCACTGCTCCTTAAGTAAGGGACTGCTTTGAAGTACTCCATAAACATCCTTAGCATAA
The DNA here is from genome assembly GCF_036169615.1 of Heliangelus exortis. NCBI lineage: Eukaryota > Metazoa > Chordata > Aves > Apodiformes > Trochilidae > Heliangelus > Heliangelus exortis. Next base: position 37,127,435 of record NC_092427.1, on the reverse strand, counting down.
TGCAGTTTGCAGCCAGACTGGGGCTTCCAGAAACTACCAGATATAAACAAATTACCAACATTATGTTTCAGAAAGAACTGCAGGGCTGGTGTCTGCTGCTCTACCCAGCACCAGGATTTTAACTCGTGACCCAGCATCTATTTTTTGCAAAACAGGCCATTTAATTAACATCATTTCCTCTTGCCTTTCTCATCAGAAAGCTCCTCTCTGCACAAGACTGCTTTCATCTCAGAGCATGTGTGTGTGCACAGAGGGAAGTGGAGGGAGGAACAGGTACCTTGTGCCTCCTCCCCTGGGGTGGCAGGGGCTGCCTGATGCCTCTAATGCTCACTGGGAATCTAAACACATTTTAAAGGCAGCTGGAAGGGGCATGGGATGCCCTTCTGTTAGTTGTACAGAGACAGGGGAGTAAGTAATATATTTCTGACCCATCTTTTGTACTATGTAAGCAACAATACTCCATTCTTGTCCCAGAAAACTTCCAGTCCTCTCTTCCAGGCTCCAAAATAGCAAGGGGGATACAATTCAATTTGTTGCAGCACAAACTTTATAAATCTCTTCCTTAAAATTCCCTTGGGGATATCTGTGCCTACCATTTCCAAGGCTGCAAGCAACCTGCACTGATTGCTACCATTAGCTAAGCCTGTGCCTTCTGATATTTCTCACTTTCCTCCTTCACCTATGATTTTCTTTCACTTGGAGGAACACACCCAAACTCTGACGTGCCAGAGAAAAGCTGAAAATGAGTCTGTATTTAATAAGCAAACCCATTTTATTTCTCTAAGCAGCTTTCTCTGAATTCACTGCTCACACAGATCATATTTGCATTAGCATTCTCATTGGGATGCTAAAGGAAAAAAAAAAACCTCATAAATAATTAATATTTTACACAAAAATATATTCTTTGGGAGCTAGTCTGCTCCTCAAGACCTTTCCCCTGTTTCTGTTCTCTGCTTTATTACTAAGGACATGTGCAGACAACAGGATCATTGCTTCTTTTCTGCTATGAAAAGCCATCTCCCACAGGAGCCCCACCTGGCTTGCCTTGCTCACACCAATAGTTTTATTGACCTCAACAGAAATCTTTGTGTGAAGCAAAGAGGACTTGACCTGTGCCAATATCTGCTGGCTATGTGTCTGCAGGTTGCTTTGGATGCTTTGGTGATCTCCCAGACAGAAGTTTGGAAGTGCTGGTAGTTTAAAGAGAAAGGCACTAAAGAAAGCAAGTTCCTGTTATTGTATGCAATTCTGAGCAAGATGATGAAGAATCAGACCTTGTTCTTACCTAAATGTTTCTATCACATTTCAGTGCCTGCTTTACACAGATAAATTCCTCCCAATTCTGTTTTTCTTCCCAGTGCTTAAAAAAAGGAGACTGCTGCAAACTCAACCCTCTCATGCATGGTTCCCAGGGCCAGTTTAGGGTTAGGACACCACAAAAGTGAAACTGTAAGGTGAGCCCAGTCCCACCAGCTGGCAAATCTCCTGCCTCCTCAGGGCTGTTCCAAAAACCAGGCCTGCTTTTGTGTTTAAACAAATATTGGCAAAGAGCTGCAGAGATGGGGACATGCAACATGGGAACACCCTACCTCTTCCAGCACTGTCCTTCTGATTCATTCAGGAATTACCTGAGGACTCAGCTGTGTTCCAGGCACCACAAGAGCTGGGGAATTCCTCAGAAAGGTGACAGCAAAGCCACTGAGCAACACAGTCACTCTGCTCAACCTTCCTGTGAAGGAATGAAGTGGGTGCCAAGCCTTTTGTGGCTGGCCAGGAAGGACCAAGTGCTGCTAACAACAAAAAATGTTATCAAAAATACCAGTTACTTTGCTTCTGGATGGTAATAGCTGCTACACTTGACACATAAAATAGACTTGAATTTGCCCAGGCTTTATAACTTTGGAGTTCTGTTTTAACTACAGAATTTAACATTTATTCCAGAGGCTTTTTTCTGGTTGTTAAAGTGCCTGCAATATGATTTTCTTAATTTATGTGCCATCTCAGAGACAGCTATTTAGAACCCTTAGGACCTTCTTTGGGTTGTGTTCTTCCTGACACTGCAGCAGAGGCTTTACCCACTCACACATTTCCAGCAAGCCACCCATAATTACCCCAGGAAGAGGGAAGGCCCTTTTCTTCCTAGGAAGAAACACCTGATGTGTAAAATCACCACAATAACCAGGCTGGGCTCCCTCCAGATAAGGATATTCCTGTGCATCTTTAAGGGGATTACTGATAGCTCTTCCAATAACAGAATTGGCTGGTATTTGGCTTAAAAAAAACATATTTACTTGGAAAAAGAAAAAAAAAAAAAAAGCGCTGCTTTCTCATTATCCATCTACCTTGTTTTTCCATGTTAGTGAGACAGGGAGGAAACACAGCTGCCTGACAATTCATTTGCTCCTGTGTATTGATTTCTCCTATGAAGCCATGCTCCCCAGCCTGTGATGTCACTTATTTCCATAGCAACTGTATAACATCAGAGGACTGTATCCAAGCAGGTGGAGGAAAACCTTTAGGGAATAAGAATGTCTTGTGCTCCTGCAAATCTGCCTGCACTAGGGAAGGACTTTTAGAAGATGTCTGAAAACTGACTCTGAGTGGTCTTATAAAAGACTGAGCAGTATCAGTATCAGTAATTTTTTTTTTATTGGTGGTGGTCAAACCAAATTCAGCTGTGCAGAGCTTACTCACTCCCCCAGGCTCTGCAGAGCAGGGCTCTGGGTGCCACATTCCAAGCAGCAGCAGGATGAAAGCTTTTCATCAGCCCACCCAAACCACCAAAGTCCTCTCTCCCCCCAAACAAGGAGCAGGTACCAAGTTACCAATAAACCCAGGTGGTTACCAGATTTTCAGAAACAAAGTTTACCCAACCAGATCAGCACCTGAAACCTAAATCATCCCACTGCCAGCCTTCCCTATCCTCATGCAGCAAGCTCTGAAGTTTGTCATTCTGCAGAAAAAGATGGCAGAGAAGCAGCCCAGGGATAGAATTATTTGATTGCATGGATTACTAATTTTTACCCAATTACTATTTTAAAAAATTACTAATTTTTACCCAAAACTACATTTTTACCCAAACTACATTTTTACCCAAACTACTGGGTTATTTTTACCCAAACTACAAGAGGTTCAGGTCCTCAAAGCCTCCCCAGCTCAAAGTCCTGGACAAGAGGGATCATGTACCACTGGGATGGGTACAGACCTCTTTCCTTCCAGTTTTCCCATAGGCACATGGAAAATTTGTAACACCCATGGAGATGACCAGGTGTGATCAGCTCTTCCTACCAGCAGTAAAATCACAGAAGTAACTCAACTTCTGTAACTGCAAAGTACTTCTATAACCTATACTATACTTCTATACCTATACAAGTAGTCCACACTAATTTCTGCTTTCCATAAAAAAAAGAAGCAGTGAAGTTAGCTGCTTTACAAAGCAATTAAAAACAAAAGAAAAAGGAATAAATAATTGTTATTACATCTTTATTCTTCTGTGAAAGACAAGAGATAAAACACCTAAAATAAGGGTCAGCTAATCAGTATCTCTCCTACAACAAAAGCACTGGATGGTAAATGGTTGCCTACTCAGCAGCTTGCTAAATCCATAAGCAGAAATTCCTGATCTAGTTTATCTTACTGAATCATAAACTGAGGCTTCTGCTTTGAAAAACTTCAATGTGCATCAAGAAACTGTCTTCTCTTTTCCAAGTAGCAAAGTATATAAACTGAGAAGGGATGCTTTGGGTACATTAAAAACTTGATTCAGTAGCTTGACTCCATCTGCAATTCAGGAGATGTATTTTCTTTGAAGCAGCCTCAGAACTCATGGAGAATCAGAGCAATAACTGACAGTGTGAATATATTTTTCTTTTTTCTACTGCCACCACATTAGGCTGTGCATGAAGCTTTCTTCTGACATATAAGTGCTTTGCCATTGAGGCAACACAGCGTGAGTTCAGATTATTGCTGCCAATAACCAATATTTTCCAGTTTTATGATCTCTGCCTCCTTCAGAGCCTTCCTTCTGCTTTATAATTCCACCTCCCATCCTTTCTCAGTTCTCTCTGAGATTTGCAACCTGTTGCCAACCACGATGTGATTCACTTTGCCAGTAATGTCCCTTCTTGAGCCCTTCAGTCTGTGCTTACACAGAAACTGCAGTGACAGCAGCAGAGACTTGGCTGACAGCTCCTGGAGTCTCCCTTTCTGAGCTGAGCATGGGGAGAGCCTCAGGAAGCCCAGGGATGAGGAGCTGACACCACTGAAGGTGCCAGGGTGGCACCTCAAACACTCTGCCCACATTCCCAGGGAATCTGAGGCTCAGATGAGCCTCAAAGGCAACAGGAATTTTGTGCAGCCATGGCTGGACATGTGGCAAATTGAACCAGCTGGGCTATGAAAGCAAAGGATGAGCTGAGGTGTTGTGGGAAGACACAGAAGACTGCTCCTTCCAGACCTGAATAACAGTGCAGGGATCCAGGGCAATGAAGGGAGGGAAATCTCCTCTTCACCAAACACTCCTCTATTTTTTCATAACTCTTTGCCAGGGAGGGAGGGGATATTCTGTTTTCCAGCAGGCAGACTATCAACAGACTTCACAGGAAGTCACACGGGCAAGGCAAAGGGCAATGGGCATGAGTTGCTCCTGGGGAGATTGCATTTGAACACAAGAGGAAATTTTTCCACTGTGAGGACAGTCAGACATTGGAATGGTCTCCCAGGAAAGGTGGTGGATTACCCCACTTTGGAAGTCTCAGCTTGATGGGGTCCTGAGACATACCATATAAGCAATAATATTAGAAGGGTGGGACCAGATGATCTTTGAGGTCTCTTCCTAGCTGACATTCTATGAAATATCTCCCCAGCTTCCAGAGGAGGCCAGGGGCCCAAACATGATTCCTGGGGACTGGTGCTGCTTGCCCTGGGGCTGCTGAGAAGTGTGCTCTGGGAGGTCAGAGTTTCTCTCCACCAGAACATACCTGCAGTGGGATGACTGAAGATGTCTGCAGTGATGATTAATACTTAGATGCACAAAAAGACCACGTTTTTTCCAAAAGCCACACCTAAACTAGGGGTTTTCAAGCTCAGTTTCCATGACCCCTACTGACTTGAAGCTCAGTCCTGCAGAGTCTTTGCTCCTTCAGCTGTCACCCTGCAGATCCTCCCTCCCTCTGTGCCCACACACACCACGACCACGTTAGCAAATCATTACTGAACAGACCATTCCCAATAAACCACCAGAAATTAACTTCCACTCTTACTTGTAATTCAATTCAAATTTAATTAGAGATGATTAATTTGGAATGTAAGAACACACTACCCTTTTCCATACTTCTGACTCTCTCACACGTCTCATAAATACCAAAACAAACTGGAGCATCATTCTAACCCTGCCTGACACTGGCACTCATCACTGTCACCTGTGCCACTGAAATGCAAGCTGCCAAGTTGTTCCCAAGCATGATGAATTTTGCAGCCTGCAAGAGCAGGTTAATGCTACCCAGAACAGGAAATTTGAGCATCTCAAAATTATTTTAAGTTCCCCACTTAAACTTAACATGTGGAAAACTATTTTCATTTGTGCAATTAGCTACAACCTGAAGAATATTTTCCTACTGCATTCACTGAGCAGCAGGGAGAGCTCAGCCAGAACAGGAGCAGAAACAAAGCAAGCTGAAGCAAGTCCATTTCTGTCTGGTTCTGGTTCTGTTCCTTCCTCTTTTGTGAGCAGAAGGGCCATGTATGACAGGCAGCTACCAGCCTCTTGACATCTAATCAGCTTCTTTCAAAGAACATTTGTATTTTGTAAACCAATTAAACCACATGAATAGCACAAGCATGAATAGGCTTTTGTTTTATTCAAATTAAGATATTTTGGATTTGTGAAGATGCAAATAGATATGACAAAAAAGGTAACAAGGGGACAATGGAAAATTATGGAGCAGGGAGAAATTTAATTACATGCCTGCTTGATTGAAAGTTCAAGGTTCTTTGTGTATTGCTTCTAATTTAAAAATTCACAGATCCCTTCCCACTGTTTTCCAAATATGTTCAGGAAAATAAGTTGGTTGCATTTGTCCTTCCATGGCTTTTAATTTTATTTGCACACTATTTGGATCCTTTTATTTCTATGGAAATGCAAAATCAGTTCCAAGTGATGAGCTAACATGCTTCCCTTTTATGAAGATTGGATCACAATCTGCAGCCTTCCTGCAACAGAAAAATCCTGCAGAACTTAACAGTGTAGGATAACCCTTCTAAAAAAAAAAAAAAAAAAAGAAAAGTTGAAAGAAAATCTAAGCCAGCCAGCAGACTATACTCTAATTTTTAAAGCATTGGTTAGAGGACTATATTAATTTTTTTAAAAATGGGTATGACAATAGCCTTCCTCATTTCAGAAATCCTATTTGGGATGAGGAGAGTCCAGATAATGAACTCCTCTTGAATGAGGACACGATCATCTGATCCTACTCATATTCCCATGAAAACTGACAGAATTTTGTCACTTCTAACAGTACCCACATGATGACACTGCAGGGGGGACCAGACACCTGTGGGAAAAAGTCACTGACCTGGGTCTTGATCAGCTTCTAGGTGAGAATTCACTGCAACAAAATGCACGTGGTCAGTGCTGAGCCCCATGGGGCATGGGGGAAGCAGCATCAGGAACACAGCCTCGTGTCACAAAACAGAAAACTGCCCCTTTCTTGTAGCAAAGAAAACCAGACCTTGATCTTTAGGGGCAGCTGTCTCTCTGCACTCTGCCATCCTTCTGAACACCACCTGTGGCCCTCCAGCTGCATCTGAAGGGATCTACAGGAGTGGTACCTTTATCTCCACAGGTGAACAGCTAAAACATACAGTTTGTGCTGTGTAAAAGATAAAGAAATATTTAAAAAAAAATAAAAGGGGAGGAATGAGGAGCTGATGGCATGCAACTGGCCTGACTCAGCCTTCTGCAGAAGTTGCAGGTGACCTGTGTGTAAAGTGTGCTTGAATCCTGCTGTTATTTCTACAGATGGTTTGCACAGAGGAGCTGCACTTGAAATAAACTAAACCAAAGGGAGAATGAGAGCCCTGGAAGCTACCTCAGCCTCTGCCCTACACAATGCTGCAGTTTTAGAATAGCTCTTGGAGGGTACTAAATGTGCTGCAATTAATACCAATCAATCTTGGAGCATATTAAATAAAGTTTGTAGTGAATTAAAGCTAGCAGCACCCATACACAAGGAAAGGTTCTGCTTTTAGACAACCTTCTTTAAAATTTAAACAGCTGGAGTCTTGGCCCAGCAAGGGAAGAGAAAACTCAACCGAATCCATCACATCTGCTTCCCAACAGATGTGCATGGGATGGAACAACTGCAGTCCACAGCTTTCCTTTTGGATTTCCACTGGATGAAACAGATCTAACAATTAATTCTAAAAGGATAGATTCAAGGCCATGATATGGTGTCATGGCAGGAAAAACTGCAGCTGGCCAAGGAAAGTATTCAGAAACTCCTCAGCATGCAGCTCTCCACTGCAGGGGCCTGGGGATGGCAGCTGACCCTGTGTTCAGAACAAGAAGTTGTAGATTGAAGCATGAGACACCAAGGGCCCATGAATAAGCTCCTTTCATACTCCCAAGCCATCTGAGCTACATTTGCATTACTCCTGCTTTTTTTCCCAGCAGCAAATGCTCACGGGGCAATGTACAAGTCTTTTGAGCTCCTCAGTGGAGTGCTGACACTGCTAAATCACCAATGCACTGAGGTACATACATGTCCCATCTAGGGGATTATTTAAACAAAATCCTGCTTGTGCAAATGAAGGGAAATCTGCACTGAGGAACTGCACAGATCTATTTATAATTCTGTCTCAAAAGGGGCAATGTTAGCATCATTTGTCCCTCTGTTATTCAGCTTTGCTGTTTGTAGGCTTTGGACTAGGTCTGACAATCCATTCCAGGGATTTGCTTGGCACACAAAGAAGGAGCTGTGGAAACTTGGTGTCCCTCTCCAAGCATGCAACCAAGACCTGATGGACTACTTCCTACTTCTTGCAAGTCCACAAGAGGTTACCAAGATAAATCTGCTGCAGGAAGCTCACCAGCACTACCCACATCTTCCTGGAAGGAACTGGAAACTTGGTTCATGTTCTACCCTGTCTGCATAAAGCCACCCAGAGCTGAAGCAGGATGATCATGGCAAGTACTGGGGCTAACTGGGGAAAGGCAGGTCCTGAAGCACAAAAGAGAGAGCAGCAAGGAAAAAAATAAACAACCAAGCTCCATTACAGTTCTATCTCCTGTTAATACAGACTTTCTAGGTATCTATCTTCCAGGGAAGTACAGCTTCCTAGTTAAACATTACTCCTTTCTTTCTTCCTATATTTCCCTAAAGAAATTTCCAAGTCTTTCTTCTCCAACAGAGTGAAATCTTGCCTTTATCAGTGCCACTGACTTAGATGGGATCATTATTTCACCCTGATTGGGGAGGGATCTTTGCCTGAGTGAGAGCTGCAGGACTCAGTTGAGAAAGAGCTGCTGCTCTCTTGCCAGCAGCACAACTCCTCCTCTTCCCTAATTTCCATAATAACTTGGAGAGAGCAAGACTTTTCCCCCCTCCCCCCCATTAATTCTAGACATGGTAGAGGTTCTGCAGAAGCTGAGTGTTACCTCTGCAAAACAGAGCTTGGAAAAAGTGCAAAATTTCATGTCCTTACGTTCCCAACCTGACCTGCCCATCATTTGACAAGATTTCTAAACAGCTGCCAGTATTACCCTTCCATGGGTATAAATTCCAGTTCTTTTCACTCTTCCCAGTTCAAACTTTCCCTTTGGATAAAGAAGCAGGTCATCAGGAAGGGCAGTTGTAATCAACAGTCTTATTCATAATGACAACACTAATTAGAGTCACTTCCATACAGGCTCCCAGACACAGCCACTCAGTACCCATCCCTAGAGCTGGGCAGGCAGGGAAATATTCATTATCTCCTCTGCTTCATCCTGCCTGCCATAACCTAGGAAGTAGCAGGGAAATGGTGTGACTCACCTGCAACACAGCAGAGCCCAGAACTCAAACATTTTCACCTTCCAAATTGCTCAGCCCCTTCCAATTTCTAGTTGCACACAACAGCTGTTCTCCTCCTCTAAGCCATCTTCTGATTTAGTTTTTAGAGAGACCATAATTTAGGTAAAATATAACCCAGGAACACCTACAATAACCATTTCCATCAGTACTGACACCAGCTGAAGTAATTTTACAAGGCAATCACAGCCTAATATTTACAGGGCTGTAAGGGAACTTCAGGCTTTCCAATGGTTTACTTGCTCATGGTTTGCCTGCTGAATTCATTAGGAACATGTTAATCACTGCTGGCTGTCAAATTCAAACAGACAATTAAATTCAGATCTCCTACACCAGCTTCAGCAGATAGTTCAAACTTATCATTTGTACAGAAGGATGGAAAGCTTAATTATTGCAGCAAAGACCTTTCCAAGCTGAGCATGACATAAGTCATTCTGATACCTCTGGCATTTTAAAACCCTTCCCATTTTTAAATGGCTGCAGCTCTCCTTCTGTGGCCTCCAACACATTTTCAGGACCTGGATGTGACCCTCAGACATGCCACCAGCCTGCCTCACCTCTGTGAAGCAGAGGTTACTCTGGTGCTGTACATTTCCAAATCCATAAGCCACAGGAAGAACAAAAACAAAATATGCAGAGGCAAGCAGGAGAGCAGAATCTCTCCAAGGAGAAACTGTACTCTGCAGTTTCACAGGACAAACTCTCAGCAATTACATTTAAGCAACTCCATGGTGGAGGACTTGCAACAGAGAGAAATGTCAGCTGAGTTGCAACCTCATCTCAAAATCTTGGGCTGGTTTAATAGAAGAAATGCTTCTGTATGCTTTCTAAAATAAAGGACTTTCCAAAGCTTCCTTTTCAAAAGCTCTGCTGGCCAATTACTGGTTTAGAGACAAACTGAGCAAAATTCAGATAATGCTCCTCTGGAACTACTGGGCAGGCTTTGCAGAAAGTGCTGGGTACAGTCTGCACGGAGGTGACCACTCAAAACCTTCTGCCAGAGAAAGCTGAAGCCTGTTTCAGGAAGCATCCTCCCATAACTAGGTTGCCCCCATCACCTGGCACTAGCCTGCAAAGGCTCCTGGAGGCAGAGCCACCAGTGCTTCAGCAGGTGGCAGAGGAGCAGGAAGGGTCCTGCCAGAGTTTCCAACAGTGAAATCCAGAATCTCACTAGAAAAGAGGTGTTCTGCCCTGACTGTGACCAGAGCAGACACTTTGGGTTCCTTCTCCCATAAGACAAAAATTGAGACAAGTTGACAAAAAATATCATGAAAAAAGATATTTAAGAGAATAAAATCAATTGCTTCTTCAATGGAAGGTACAGAGTTGTGCAGAGAACTGTGTCCAGTTCTGGGCCCCTCAGTTCAGGAAGGAGATTGAGGTCCTGGAGCAGGTCCAAAGGAGGCAACTGGGCTGATGAAGGGACTCGAGCACAGATCCTATGAGGAGAGGCTGAGGGAGCTGGGGGTGTTGAGGCTGGAGAAGAGGAGGCTCAGGGGAGACCTCATCACTCTCTCCAACTCCCTGAAAGGAGGTTGGAGCCAGGGGGGGGTTGGGCTCTTTTCCCAGGCAACTCTCAGCAAGACAAGAGGGCACAAGAGGTCTCAAGTTGTGCCAGGGGAGGTTTAGGTTGGACATTAGAAAGAATTTCTTTCTGGAGAGGGTGATCAGGCAT